>NC_057803.1:172794145-173062629 GCF_018294505.1 Triticum aestivum
CGTTGCCGCCAGTCACCGCCCCGCGCTGCCCATCACCGCAGCCCCACCTCATCGAAGCCGCATCCCCGCATCGCCGGACGTCGCCGGAGGTAAAGCCGCCGTTGCTGCCGCCGTTTTTTTAGAAAAGACTGATCCTGTTTTTTTAGAAAAACCCTAGGTTCATTTTTTAGAATAGATCAGTTTATTTTTTTCCCCGGTTTAGTTTAATTAGCGGACGTTTGTCCGTACGTTCTTTTTAACGAATGGTGTTCACCCGTTAGCCGCAGATAGCGAACGTTCGTTCATTAGCCTTTTAGCCAGTTTTTCTTTTTCTCGGATTTTCCGCAATTATTTTCGATCGCGATCTCTGATCCGATTTTTGTTTTAGTTTATCTTTTCGCTCGTTTATCGGAATCAGGTGATTCAAGCACCTAGATATTCATCTCGAAACCCTCTTTCCGTTTAATCAAGTTGAAAAAAAATTGGTACTGTAAAATTTGACTTAAGTCTAGATTAGTAATCGGATCTTGTTTCTTTTGCAGTTTGAGTTTCGTTGCTCTGTTTGATTTGATTCTTTTTGCAAACCAGAGTTCTTAAGTTGAACTTTCTGGTTAGATCTTCTTATTTGAGTTTTACCCATGCTTCTTGCTTGATTGGTTAAGTATGCTATTGTTTGTTTGTGATAGAACACCCGGAGTGTGAAGCGTGCTACTACGAGTCTCTAGGTTTTGCGGATCATCAGCAAGGCAAGTAACACTTTCATGATACCTCTTTATCACCTAGTTTTTATGCATTAGCTCCAATCCTCAAACATTGCATGATTAGGATGTGATTAACATGTGGGTTGGGAAGTAGTTGATGAGGTAGAACCTATTGCCCTGTTATTATCAAACCCTTGGGAGTTAATTTTACGTAATGCTTATATTGCTATGCTATGCTCGTAGATGTGGTTTGGGTGAGTGAATCCATGACAAATGTGAGGTTATTAATTAATGGTTCAACTTAAGGTGGCAACATAAATACACATCTGGGTGGATTGTTTGTTGGGAACCTAGGGAATCCAGAGTTGTCCTAGGATATCCCGGAGTACCCGTGTGATAATCCTAAGGTCCGTCACCTAGGCTCAAAGGGAATTGATATTTTTCATGCTAGAAACTTCCGTGTGCAGCCACAATGTATTATGGGCTCTAGCCTAGTTGAGTAAGTTGCGTGAAGCTCTTGAAGAGGTGGATCAGTAGGTAGAGGGATTTAGGTTGGTATGGTCTGCCCGGAGTAAAGAGTTAATGTTTCTAAAATACTGTGTCTCAGTCATCCGTTTCTCAAACACCCGGTAGTGTGAGAAATCCAACGGAGGAGATCGGGTCTTGTGCGGAAAAGTGCACAAACCTCTACAGAGTGTATAAACTAATCATGGTTAGCCGTGTTCCCGGTTAATTATGGACAAATCTTAAGTATCTAGTACTTGGATTATCATATGTATCTCATCACTCTAAATTAATATTGTAGGGTTGATAATTACTTTTAATTGGGATTGAGTTGGAGGAACCTTCTCAATGATGTTTCAACTACCATGATATTTAAATTAAATTCCTTTGTGGTAGGGAAAAATTGGCTTTTCGCAAAAACTATAACCATAGAGCTTTCCACCAGCCAAATATGCATGTAGTGATAGCATTATTCTATTCTTGCTCTACTATGTTATATTGCCAGCATATTCCATGTGCTGACCCGTTTTCGGGCTGCAACGTATTATGTTGCAGACTTTTCAGACGAGGAGTAAGGTTCATTAGGTCGTTGTCGTGCAGCTCAGCTATGCCGTTGGAGTTAATGGACTCACTTTATCTTCCAAGCCTTCCGCTGTTATCATATTAGATGACCTTAAGCCATATTTATTGTAATAAGTTCTCTTTTGAGACATTCGATGTAATAAATGTGTGATTGCTACTCTGTTATAAATCCTCGAGTACTGTGTGTCAGCATTACCGATCCAGGGATGACACTGAAGCACAGAGACTTGACCGTTTGAGGTCGGGTCGCTACACGCCCACTCCAAGTCTCCTGGATCACGTTTGTTGAGAAAATCACGTTCCCGGAGGTTTCATTCCGTTTGGACTCCGTTTGATATTCATTTTCTTCGAAACCCTAAAATAGGCAAAAAACAGCAATTTGGGCTGGGCCTCCGGTTAGTAGGTTAGTCCTAAAAATGATATAAAAGTGTAAAATAAAGCCCATTAACATCCAAAATAGATAATATAATAACATGGAGCATTCAAAAATTATAGATATGTTGGAGACATGTCAAGCATCCCCAAGCTTAATTCCTGCTCGTCCTCAAGTAGGTAAATGATAAAAGAAGAATTTTTGATGTGGAATGCTTTCTAACATATTTCTCAATGTAATTTTTCTTTATTGTGGCATCAATGTTCAGATCCGAAAGATTCAAGATATGTTTAATATTGACATAGAAATAATAATACTTCAAGCATACTTACTAAGCAATTATGTCTTCTCAAAAGAACATGGCCAAAGAAAGTTATCCCTACAAAATCATATAGTCTGGCTATGCTCTATCTTCACCACACAAAATATTTAAATCATGCACAACCCCGATGACAAGCCAAGCAACTGTTTCATACTTTTGATGTTATCAAACTTTTTCAATCTTCACGAAATATATGAGCGTGAGCCATGGATATAGCACTATTTGTGGAATAGAATGGTGGTTGTGGAGAAGACAAAAAGGACAAGATAGTCCCATATCAACTAGGCGTATCAACGGGCTATGGAGATGCCCATCAATAGATATCAATGTGAGTGAGTAGGGATTGTCATGCAACAGATGCACTAGAGCTATAAGTTTATGAAAGCTCAACAAAAGAAAACTAAGTGGGTGTGCATCCAACTCACTTGTTGCTACCTCTTGAGCACTGCATTGGTTTTCCGTTGAAGAGGAAAGGGTGATGCAGCAGAGCAGCATAAGTATTTCCCTCAGTTTTTGAGAACCAAGGTATGAATCCAGTAGGAGGCCACGCACGAGAACCTCGCACCTACACAAACAAATAAACTCCTCACAACCAACGCGATAAAGGGGTTGTCAATACCTTCACAGTCACCTACGAGAGTGAGATCTGATAGATATGATAAGATAATATTTTTGGTATTTTTATGATAAAGAGAAATAAAGATGCAAGTAAAATAAGTGGCAAAGGAAATAACTAAGTATTGGAAGATTAATATGATGGAAAATAGACTCGGGGGCCATAGGTTTCACTAGAGGCTTCTCTCGAGAGCATAAGTATTACGGTGGGTGAACAAATTACTGTTGAGCAATTGACAGAATTGAGCATAGTTATGATAATATCTGGGTATGATCATGTATATAGGCATCACGTCCGAGACAAGTAGACCGACTCCTGCCTGCATCTACTACTATTACTCCACACATCGACCGCTATCTAGCATGCATCTAGAGTATTAAGTTCAAGAGAACAGAGTAACGCTTTAAGCAAGATGACATGATGTAGAGGGATAAACTCATGCAATATGATATAAACCCCATCATGTTATTCTCGATGGCAACAATACAATACGTGCCTTGCTGCCTCTACTGTCACTAGGAAAGGCCACCGCAAGATTGAACCCAAAGCTAAGCACTTCTCTCATTGCAAGAAAGATCAATCTAGTAGGCCAAACCAAACTGATAATTCGAAGAGACTTGCAAAGATAACCAATCATACATAAAATAATTCTGAGAAGATTCAAATATTGTCCCTAGATAAACTTAATCGTAAACCCACAATTCATCGATCTCAACAAACACACTGCAAAAGAAGATTACATCGAATAGATCTCCACAAGAGAGGGGGAGAACTTTGTATTGAGATCCAAAAAGAGAGAAGAAGCCATCTAGCCAAAGATAACTATGGACCTGTAGGTCTGAAGTAAACTACTCACACTTCATCAGAGGGGCTATGGTGTCGATGTAGAAGCCCTCTGTGATCGATACCCCCTTTGGCGGAGCTCCAAAAAAGGCCCCAAAATGGGATCTCGTGGATACAGAAAGTTACGGCGGTGGAATTAGGGTTTTGGCTCGGTGTCTGGTAGTTTGGGGGTACGAAGGTATATATAAGAGGAAGGCGTACGTATATGGAGCAAGTGGGCCCCATGAGGGTGGAGGGCGCGCCTGGGGGGATAGGCGCGCCCCCTACCTCGTGCCTTCCTGGTTGATTGCTTGACGTAGGGTCCAAGTCCTCTGGATCATGTTCGTTCCGAAAACCACGTACCCGAAGGTTTCATTCCGTTTGGACTCCGTTTGATATTCTTTTTCTGCGAAACCCTAAAATAGGCAAAAAAACAGCAATTCTGGGCTGGGCCTCCGGTTAATAGGTTAGTCCCAAAAATAATATAAGTGTATAATAAAGCCCAATAATGTCCAAAATAGGATATAATATAGCCTGGAACAATCAAAAATTATAGATAGGTTGGAGACATATCAAGCATCCCCAAGCTTAATTCCTGCTCGTCCTCGAGTAGGTAAATTATAAAAACAGAATTTTTGATGTGGAATGCTACTTGGCATAATTTCAATGTAATTCTCTTAATTTTGGTGTGAATATTCAGATCTGAAAGATTCAAGACAAAAGTTCAATACTGACATAGAAATAATAATACTTCGAGCATACTAACTAAGCAATTATGTCTTTTCAAAATAACATGGCCAAAGAAAGTTATCCCTACAAAATCATATAGTCTGGCTATGCTCCATCTTCACGACACAAAGTATTTAAATCATTCACAACCCCGATGACAAGCCAAGCAATTGTTTCATACTTTTGGTGTTCTCAAACTTTTTCAATCTTCACGCAATACATGAGCGTGAGCCATGGACATAGCACTATATGTGGAATAGAATGGTGGTTGTGGAGAAGACAAAAAGGGAGAAGATAGTCTCACATCAACTAGGCATATCAACGGGCTATGGAGATGCCCGTTAATAGATATCAATGTGAGTGAGTAGGGATTGCCATGCAACGGATGCACTAGAGCTATAAGTATATGAAAGCTAAACAAAAGCATCCAACTTGCTTGCTCACGAAGACCTAGGGCATTTTGAGGAAGCCCATCGTTGGAATATACAAGCCAAGTTCTACAATGAAAAATTTCCACTAGTATATGAAAGTGATAGCATAGGAGACTCTCTATCATGAAGATCATGGTGCTACTTTGAAGCACAAGTGTGGAAAAAAAGATAATAGTATTGCCCCTTTTTATTTATTTATTTATTCTCTTTTTTGGGCCTTCTTTTTTTGGCCTTTCTTTTTTTTCCTTTTTTATTGGGACAATACTCTATGAATGATGATCATCACACTTCTATTTATTTACAACTCAATGATTACAACACGATACTAGAACAAAGTATGACTCTATATGAATGCCTCCGGCGGTATACCGGGATAGCAATGATGCATGAGTGACTTATATGAAAGAATTATGAATGGTGGCTTTGCCACAACTAAAATGTCAACTACATGATCATGCGAAGCAATATGACAATGATGGAGCGTGTCATAGTAAATGGAACGGTGGAAAGTTGCATGGCAATATATCTCGGAATGGCTATGGAAATGCCATAATATGTAGGTATGGTGGCTGTTTTTAGGAAGGTATATGGTGGGTGTATGATACCGGCGAAAGGTGTGCGGTATTAGAGAGGCTAGCAATGGTGGAAGGGTGAGAGTGCGTATAATCCATGGACTCAACATTAGTCATAAAGAACTCACATACTTATTGCAAAAATCTATTAGTTATCGAAGCAAAGTACTACGTGCATTCTCCTAGGGGGATAGATTGGTAGGAAAAGACCATCGCTCGTCCCCGACCGCCACTCATAAGGAGGACAATCAATAAATACATCATGCTCCGACTTATTAACATAATGGTTCACCATACGTGCATGTTACGAGAATCACAAACTTCAACACAAGCATTTCGCAAATTCACAACTACTCAACAAGCACGACTCTAATATCACCATCTCCATATCTCAAAACAATTATCGAGTTTCAAACTTCTCATAGTATTCAACACACTCATAAGAAAATTTTATTATTAATCTTGAATGCCTAAAATAATTAAAGCAAGTTACCATGTTGTTTTGTAGGACTCTCAAAGTAATCTAAGTGAAGCATGAGAGAACAAAATTTTCTATAAAACAAATCCACCATCGGGCTCTAAAACATATAAGTGAAGCACTAGAGCAAAAACTATATAACTCAAAAGATATAAGTGAAGCACATAGAGTATTCTAACAATTTCTGAATCATGTGTGTCTCTCTCAAAAAAGGTGTGTGCAGCAAGGATGACTGTGGAAAACTAACAAATTAAGACTCAAATAATACAAGACGCTCCAAGCAAAACACATATCATGTCGTAAATAAAAATATAGCTCCAAGTAAAGTGACCGATAGAAGTAGACGAAAGATGGGATGCCTTCCGGGGCATCCCCAAGCTTTGGCTTTTAGGTGTCCTTAGATTATCTTGGGGTGCCATGGGCATCCCCAAGCTTAGGCTCTTGCCACTCCTTGTTCCATAATCCATCAAATCTTTACCCAAAACGTGAAAACTTCACAACACAAAACTTAAAGTACAAAATCTCGTGAGCTCCGTTAGCGAAAGAAAACAAAATACCACTTCAACGTACTGTAATGAAATCATTATTTATTTATATTGGTTTTAAACCTACTGTATTCCAACTTCTCTATGGTTTATAAACTATTTTACTATCCATAGATTCATCAAAATAAGCAAACAACACACGGAAAACAGAATCTGTCAAAAACAGAACAGTTTGTAGTAATCTGCAGCTAACGCAAGTTATGGAACCCCAAAAATTCTAAAATACATTTCTGCACGTGAGGAATTTATCTATTAATAATCTGCAAAAATAATTAACTAAATATAACTTTCCAAATAAAAATGGCAGCAGTTCTCGTGAGCGCTAAAGTTTGTGTTTTTTACAGCAAGATTAAAAACACTTTCCCCAAGTCTTCCCAACGGTTCTACTTGGCACAAACACTAATTAAACACAAAAAAACACAACCAAAACAGAGGCTAGATAAATTATTTATTACTAAACAGGAGCAAAAAGCAAGGAATAAAAATAAAATTGGGTTTCCTCCCAACAAGCACTATCGTTTAACGCCCTAGCTAGGCATGAAAGCAAGGATAGATCTAGGTATTGCCATCTTTGGAAGGCAATCCATAAGCGGCTCTCATAATAGATTCATAAGGTAATTTAATTCTATTTCTAGGGAAGTGTTCCATGCCTTTCCTTAACGGAAATTGGAATCTAATATTCCCTTCCTTCATATCAATAATTGCACCAATTGTTCTAAGGAAAGGTCTACCAAGAATAATATGACATGAAGGATTGCAATCTATGTCAAGAACAATAAAATCCACGGGCACATAATTACTATTTGCAACAATAAGAACATCATTAATTCTTCCCATAGGTTTCTTAATAGTGGAATCCGCAAGGTGAAAGTTTAAAGAGCAATCATCAAAATCACGGAAACCTAGCAAATCACACAAAGTCTTTGGAATCGTGGAAACACTAGCACCCAAATCACACAAAGCATAGAATTCATGATCTTTAATATTAATTTTAATAGTAGGTTCCCACTCATCATAAAGTTTTCTAGGGATAGAAACTTCCAACTCAAGTTTTTCTTCATAAGATTGCATCAAAGCATCAACGATATGTTTGGTAAAGGCTTTATTTTGACTAAAAGCATGAGGAGAATTTAGCATGGATTGCAACAAGGAAATACAATCTATCAAAGAGCAATTATCATAATTAAATTCCTTGAAATCCAAAATAGTGGGTTCATTAATATTTAAAGTTTTGACTTCTTCAATCCCACTTTTAACAATTTTAGCATCAAGATCTAAAGACTCTGAATTTTTGGAACGCCTTCTAGGTAAAGGTGGATCATATTCAGTCCCATAATTATAAAGATTCATATTACAAAACAAAGATTTAATAGGGGACACATCAATAACTTTTAGATCTTCATCTTTATTATCATGGAAACTAGAAGAACACGCTTTTATAAAACAATCTTTCTTAGCACGCATCCTAGCGGTTCTTTATTTGCACTCATCAATGGAAATTCTCATGGCTTTGAGAGACTCATTGATATCATGCTTAGGTGGAATAGATCTAAGTTTCAAAGAATCAACATCAAGAGAAATTGTATCAATGTTCCTAGCCAACTCATCAATCTTATGCAATGTTTCTTCAAACAAAGCATTGAAATTATTTTGCGAGGTAATAAATTCTTTAATATTAGATTCAAAATCAGAGGGTATCTTACTAAAATTTCCATAAGAATTGTTGTAGGAATTACCATAATTATTATAGGAATTACTAGGATACGACCTAGGATTAAAGTTTCCTCTATACGCGTTGTTACCAAAATTATTCCTACCAACAAAATTCACATCCAAAGATTCATTATTATTCTCAATCAAGGTAGAGAAAGGAATATCATTAGGATCAGAAGAAACACTTTTATTAGCAAATAATTTCATAAGTTCATCCATCTTACCACTCAAAAGATTAATTTCTTCTATCGCATGCACTTTCTTATTAGTAGATCTTTCAGTGTTCCATTGAGAATAATTAACCATAATATTATCTAGGAGTTTAGTAGCTTCTCCTAAAGTGATTTCCATAAAAGTGCCTCCCGCGGCCGAATCTAAAAGATTTCTAGAAGCAAAATTCAATCCAGCATAAAAGTTTTGTATAATCATCCACAAATTCAAACTATGTGTAGGGCAATTACGTATCATTAATTTCATCCTCTCCCAAGCTTGTGCAACATGTTCATGATCAAGTTGCTTAAAATTCATAATATCGTTTCTAAGAGAGATGATCTTAACGGGAGGAAAATACTTAGAGATAAAAGCATCTTTGCACTTATTCCACGAATCAATACTATTTTTAGGCAAAGACGAAAACCAAGCTTTAGCACGATCTCTAAGCGAAAAAGGAAATAGCTTCAATTTAACAATGTCATTGTCCACATATTTCTTCTTTTGCATATCACACAAATCAACAAAGTTGTTTGATACATCCATTTTGCATCATGCTTTTATATCGATATCTATTGCATTATGGGCTGTTATTACACATTATGTCACAATACTTATGCCTATTCTCTCTTTTTTACATGGTTTACATAAAGAGGGAGAATGCCGGCAGCTGGGATTCTGGGCTAGAAAAGGAGCAAATATTAGAGACCTATTCTACACAGCTCCAAAAGTCCTGAAACTTCACAGAAGTCATTTTCAAAATATATAAAAAATACTGAGCGCAAGAAGTTCACCAGGGGGGCCACACCCTGCCCACGAGGGTGGGGGCCCCTCCCCCCTACCTCGTGGGCCCCCTGGTGGCCCTCCGATGCCCATCTTTGGCTATATGGAGTCCTTCGATGAGGAAAAAATCATAGGCCATCTTTCCCAACGAGACTCCGCCGCCACGAGGCGGAACCTTGGTGAAACCAATCTAGGGCTCTGGCGGAGCTGTTCTGTTAGGGAATCTTCCCTCCAGGAGGGGCAAATCATCACCATCATCATCACCAACGCTCCTCTAATCGGGAGAGGGCAATCTCCATCAACATCTTCACCAGCACCATCTCCTCTCAAAACCCTAGTTCATCTCTTGTATCCAATTCTTGTCTCCAAGTCCGGGATTGGTACCTGTGGGTTGCTAGTTGTGTTAATTACCCCTTGTAGTTGATGCTAGTTGGTTTATTTGGTGGAAGATCATATGTCCAGATCCTTTATGCATATTAATACCCCTCTGATTATGAACATGAATATGCTTTGTGAGTAGTTACGTTTGTTCCTGGGGACATGGGAGAAGTCTTGCTATTAGTAGTCATGTGAATTTGGTATTCATTCGATATTTTGATGAGATGTATGTTGTCTCTCCTCTAGTGGAGTTATGTGAACATCGACTAGATGACACTTCACCATTATTTGGGCCTAGAGGAAAGCATTGGGAAGTAATAAGTAGATGATGGGTTGCTAGAGTGACAAAAGCTTAAACCCTAGTTTATGCGTTGCTTCGTAAGGGGCTGATTTGGATCCATATGTTTCATGCTATGGTTAGGTTTACCTTAATACTTTTGTTATAGTTGCGTATGCTTCCAATAGAGGTTAATCATAAGTGGGATGCTTGTCCAAGTAAGGACAGTACCCAAGCACCGGTCCACCGACATACCAAATTATCAAAGTACCGAACGTGAATCATATGAACATGATGAAAACTAGCTTGGCGATATTCCCATGTGTCCTTGGGAGCGCTTTTCTCTATATAAGAACTTGCCCAGGCTTGTCCTTTGCTACAAAAAGGATTGGGCCACCTTGCTGCACTTTATTTACTTTTGTTACTTGTTACTCATTACAAATTATCCTATCACAAAACTATCTGGTACCTATTATTTCAGTGCTTGCAGAGAATACCTTGCTGAAAACCGCTTATCATTTCCTTCTGCTCCTCGTTGGGTTCAACACTCTTACTTATCGAAAGGACTACGATAGATCCCCTATACTTGTGGGTCATCATTGTTTAGATGGATAGCGGCATCTTCACTAGGAAGGCCGGAAAACGGATCTTTCATGACAAGATTCAGCAAAGCAGCATTAATTTCACAAGATTCAGCATCGGTAAGAGGAGCAATCGGAGTGCTAATAAAATCACTGTTGTTGGCATTGGTAAAGTTACACAATTTGGTATTATCTTGAGCCATCATGACAAGCAAGCAATCCGACACACAAGCAAACAAGAAACGAGCAAAAAGAGGCAAATAGAGAAAGAGAGGGAGGATGGAGAGAGAGAGGGCGAATAAAATGGCAAGGGTGAAGTGGGGGAGAGGAAAACAAGAGGCAAATGGCAAAAAATGTAATGCGGGAGCTAAGGGTTTGTGATGGGTACTTGGTATGTTGACTTTTGCGTAGACTCACAGCAACGGCGCCAGAAATCCTTCTTGCTACCTCTTGAGCACTGCGTTGGTTTTCCCTTGAAGAGGAAAGTGTGATGCAGCAGAGCAGTGTAAGTATTTCCCTCAGTTTTTGAGAACCAAGGTATCAATCCACTAGGAGGCCACACACGAGCCCTCGCACCTACACAAACAAATAAACTCCTCGCAACCAACGCGATAAAGGGATTGTCAATCCCTTCACGGTCACCTACGAGAGTGAGATCTGATAAATATGATAAGATAATATTTTTGGTATTTTTATGATAAAGAGAAATAAAGATGCAAGTAAAATAAATGGCAAAGGAAATAACTAAGTATTGGAAGATTAATATGATGGAAAATACACCCGTGGGCCATAGGTTTCACTAGAGGCTTCTCTCGAGAGCATAAGTATTACGGTGGGTGAACAAATTACTGTTGAGCAATTGACAGAATTGAACATAGTTATGATAATATCTAGGTATGATCATGTATATAGGCATCACGTCCGCGACAAGTAGACCGAAACGATTCTGCATCTACTACTATTACTCCACACATCGACCGCTATCTAGCATGCATCTAGAGTATTAAGTTCAAGAGAACAAAGTAACACTTTAAGCAAGATGACATGATGTAGAGGGATAAACTCATGCAATATGATATAAACCCCATCTTGTTATCCTCGATGGAAACAATACAATACGTGCCTTGCTGCCCCTACTGTCACTGGGAAAGGACACCGCAAGATTGAACCCAAAGCTAAGCACTTCTCCCATTGCAAGAAAGATCAATCTAGTAGGCCAAACCAAACTGATAATTCGAAGAGACTTGCAAAGATAACCAATCATACGTAAAAGAATTCAGAGAAGATTCAAATATTGTTAATAGATAAACTTGATCATAAACCCACAATTCATCAATCTCAACAAACACACCGCAAAAGAAGATTACATCGAATAGATCTCCACAAGAGAGGGGGAGAACTTTGTATTGAGATTCAAAAAGAGAGAAGAAGCCATCTAGCTAATAACTATGGACCCGTAGGTCTGAAGTAAACTACTCACACTTCATCGGAGGGGCTATGGTGTTGATGTAGAAGCCCTCCGTGAGCGATACCCCCTCCGGCGGAGCTCCAGAAAAGGCCCCAAGATGGGATCTCGTGGATACAGAAAGTTACGGCGGTGGAATTAGGGTTTTGGCTCCGTGTCTGGTAGTTTGGGGGTACGTAGGTATATATAGGAGGAAGGAGTATGTCGGTGGAGCAACATGGGCCCCACGAGGGTGGAGGGCGCGCCTGGGGGGAGGGGGGTAGGCGCGCCCCCTACCTCGTGCCTTCCTGGTTGATTGCTTGACGTAGGGTCCAAGTCCTGTGGATCATGTTCGTTCCGAAAATCATGTTCCCGAAGGTTTCATTCCGTTTGGACTCCGTTTGATATTCTTTTTCTGCAAAACCCTAGGCAAAAAACAGCAATTCTGGGCTGGCCTCCGGTTAATAGGTTAGTCCCAAAAATAATATAAAAGTGTATAATAAAGCCCAATAATGTCCAAAATAGGATATAATATAGCATGGAACAATAAAAAATTATAGATACATTGGAGACGTATCACTTTCTCATGAAGACCTAGGGCTTTTTGAAGAAGCACATCATTGGAATATACAAGCCAAGTTCTATAATGAAAAATTCCCACTAGTATATGAAAGTGATATCATAGGAGACTCTCTATCATGAAGATCATGGTGCTACTTTGAAGCACAAGTGTGGAAAAAGGATAGTAACATTGTCCCTTCTCTCTTTTTCTCTCATTTTTTATTTGGGCCATCTTCTTTTTTTGCCCTCTTTTTTCTCTTTTTTAAATTTTTCGTCCGGAGTCTCATCCCGACTTGTGGGGGAATCATAGTCTCCATCATACTTTCCTCACTTGGGATAATGCTCTAATAATGATGATCATCACACTTTAATTTCTTACAACTCAAGTATTACAACTCAATACTTAGAACAAAATATGACTCTATGTGAATGCCTCCGGCGGTGTACCAGGATGTGAAATGATGCATGAGTGACATGTATGAAGAATTATGAACGGTGGCTTTGCCACAAATACGATGTCAACTACATGATCATGCAAGCAATATGACAATGATGAAGCCTGTCATAATAATGGAACAGTGGAAAGTTGCATGGCAATATATCTCGGAATGGCTATGGAAATGCCATAATAGGTAGGTATGGTGGCTGTTTTGAGGAAGGTATATGGTGGGTTTAAGTTACCGGCGAAAGTTGCGCGATACTATAGAGGTTAGCAATGGTGGAAGGGTGAGAGTGCGTATAATCCATGGAGTCAACATTAGTCATAAAGAACTCACATACTTATTGCAAAAATATATTAGTTATCGAAACAAAGTATTACAGGCATGCTCCTAGGGGGATAGATTGGTAGGAAAAGAACATCACCCGTCCTCAACCGCCACTCACAAGGAAGACAATCAATAATTAAATCATGCTCCGACTTCATCACATAACGGTTTAGCATACATGCATGTTACGGGAATCACAAACTTCAAGACAAGTATTTCTCAGATTCACAACTACTCAACTATCATGACTCTAATATCACCATCTCCATATCTCAAAACAATTATCAAGTATCAAACTTCTCATAGTATTCAATGCACTTCTATGAAAGTTTCTATATTAAAGCAAATTTCCATATTGTTCTAAAGGACTCTCAAAATAATATAAGTGAAGCATGAGAGATCAATTATGTCTATAAAATAAAACCACCACCGTGCTCTTAAAGATATAAGTGAAGCACTAGAGCAAAAACTATATAGCTCAAAAGATATAAGTGAAGCACATAGAGTATTCTAATAAATTTCAAATCATGTGAGTCTCTCTCAAAAGATGTGTACAGCAAGGATGATTGTGGTAAACTAAAAATCAAAGACTCAAATCATACAATACGCTCCAAGCAAAACACATACCATGTGGTGAATAAAAATATAGCTCGAAGTAAAGTTACCGATAGACGAAGACGAAAGAGGGGATGCCTTCTGGGGCATCCCCAAGCTTAGGATTTTTGGTGTCCTTGAGTTTTACCTTGGGTTGCCATGGGCATACCCAAGCTTAGGCTCTTGCCACTCCTTGTTGCATAATCCATCAAATCTTTACCCAAAACTTGAAAACTTCACAACACAAAACTCAAAATAGAAAATCTCGTGAGCTCCGTTAGCAAAAGAAAAGAAAACACCACTTCAAGGTACTGTAATGAACTCATTATTTATTTATATTGGTGTTAAACCTACTGTATTCCAACTTCTCTATGGTTTATAAAATCTTTTACTAGACATAGATTCATCAAAATAAGCAAACAACACACGAAAAACAGAATCTGTCAAAAACAGAACAATCTGTAGTAATCTGTAGCTAACGTAACTTCTGGAACCCCCAAAATTCAAAACTAAATTCATGGACGTGAGGAAATTATTTATTAATCATATGCAAAAATAATTAACTAAATAGAACTTTTCAAATAAAAATTGCAGCAATTCTCGTGAGCGCTAAAGTTTCTGTTTTTACATCAAGATCAAAAAGACTTTCCCCAAGTCTTCCCAACGGTTCTACTTGGCACAAACACTAATTAAACACAAAAAACACAACCAAAACATAGTATAGATAAATTATTTATTACTAAACAGGAGCAAAAAGCAAGAAATAAAAATAAAGTTGGGTTGCCTCCCAACAAGCGCTATCGTTTAACGCCCCTAGCTAGGCATAAAAGCGAAGATGGATCTAGGTATTGCCACCTTTGGTAGGCAATCCATAAGTGGATCTCATAATAGATTCATATGGTAATTTAATTTTATTTCTAGGAAAGTTTTCTATGCCTTTCTTTGATGGAAATTGGAATTTAATATTCCCTTCCTTCATATCAATAATTGCACCAATCATTCTAACGAAAGGTCTACCAAAAATAATAGGACATGAAGGATTGCAATCTATATCAAGAACAATGAAATCTATGGGCACATAGTTCCTATTTGCAACAATAAGAACATCATTAATTCTTCCCATAGGTTTCTTAATAGTGGAATCCGCAAGGTGCAAGTTTAAAGAAAAATCATCAAAATCACGGAAACCTAGCAAATCACACAAAGTTTTTGGAATCGTGGAAACACTAGCACCCAAATCACACAAAGCACAACACTCATGATCTTTAATTTTAATTTTTATTGTATGTTCCCACTCATCATAAAGCTTTCTAGGGATAGAAACTTCCAACTCAAGTTTTTCTTCATAAGATTGCATCAAAGCATCAACGATATGTTTAGAAAAAGCTTTATTTTGACTATAAGCATGAGGAGAATTTAGCACGGATTTCAACAAGGAAATACAATATATCAAAGAGAAATTATCATAATTAAATTCCTTGAAATCCAAAATAGTGGGTTCATTGCTATTTAAAGCTTTAACCTCTTCAATCCCACTTTTATCAATTTTTGCATCAAGATCTAAAAACTCTGAATTTTTGGAACGCCTTCTAGGTAAAGGTGGCTCATCTTCAGTCCCATCATTATAAAGATTCATATTGCAAAACAAACATTTAATAGGGGACACATCAATAACTTTTAGATCTTCATCTTTATTATCAGGAAAACTAGAAGAACACGCCTTCACAAAGCAATCTTTCTTAGCACGCATCCTAGCGGTTCTTTCTTTGCACTCATCAATGGAAATTTTAATGGCTTTGAGAGACTCATTGATATCATGATTAGGTGGAATAGATCTAAGTTTCAAAGAATCAACATCAAGAGAAATTCTATCAACGTTCCTAGCCAACTCATCAATCTTAATCAATTTTTCTTCGATCAAAGCATTGAAATTCTTTTGCGAAGTAATAAATTCTTTAATATTAGACTCAAAATCAGAGGGAATGTAATTATAATTTCCATAAGAATTGTTGTAGGAATTACCATAATTATTACAGGAATTACTAGGAAACGGCCTAGAATTAAAATTACCTCTATATGCGTTATTACCAAAATTGTCCCTACCAAAAAAATTCACATCCATAGATTCATTATTATTCTCAATCAAAGTAGACAAAGGCATATCATTAGGATCAGTAGGAGCACTCTTATTAGCAAAGAATTTCATAAGTTCATCCATCTTTCCACTCAAGACATTAATTTTTCTATCGCACACACTTTTTTATTAGTAGATCTTTTGGTGTGCCATTGAGAATAATTAAATGTAATATTATCTAGGAGTTTAGTAGCTTCTCCTAAAGTGATTTCCATAGAAGTGCCTCCCACGGACAAATCTAAAAGATTTCTAGAAGCAAAATTCAATCCGGCATAAAATTTTTGTTTAATCATCCAAAGATTCAAACCATGTGTAGGGCAATTACATATCACTAATTTCATCCTCTCCCAAGATTGTGAAACATGTTCATGATCAAGTTCCTTAAAATTCATAATATCATTTCTAAGAGAGATGATTTTAGCGGGATGAAAATACTTAGAGATAAAAGCATATTTGCACTTATTCCATGAATCAATACTATTTTTAGGCAAAGACAAAAACCAAGCTTTAGCACGATCTCTAAGGGAAAAAGGAAACAACTTCAATTTAACAATATCATTGTCCACATCTTTCTACTTTTGCATATCACACAAATCAACAAAGCTATTTAGATGGGTAGCGGCATCTTCACTAGGAAGGCCGTAGAATTGATCTTTCATGACAATATTCAACAAAGCAGCATTAATTTCACAAGATTCAGCATCGATAAGAGGAGCAATCGGAGTGCTAAGAAAATCATTGTTATTGGTATTGGTGAAGTCACACAATTTAGTATTATATTGAGCCATCGTGACAGGCAAGCAATCCAACACACAAGCAAACAAGAGACGGGCAAAAAGGCAAATAGGAAAAAGAGAAGGGGAACGGGAAAAGAGAGGGCGAGAGGAAAAGAGGGTGAATAAAATGGCAAGGGTGAAGTGGGAGAGAGGAAAATGAGAGGCAAATGGCAAATAATGTAATGCGAGGGATAAGAGTTTGTGATGGGTACTTGGTATGTCTTGACTTGTGCGTAGACTCCGGCAACGGTGCTAGGAATGGCACGTTGTCAGGAGTCGAATCTTGACTTGACTTGGCGCGAATCTCCCCGGCAACGGCGCCAGAAATCCTTCTTGCTACCTCTTGAGCACTGCGTTGGTTTTCCCCTGAAGAGGAAAGGGTGATGCAGCAAAGTAGCTTAAGTATTTCCCTCAGTTTTTGAGAACCAAGGTATCAATCCAGTAGGAGATCACACTCGAGTCCCATGCACCTGCACAAACAAATAAGAACCTTGCAACCAACGCGATAAAGGGGTTGTCAATCCCTTCACTGTCACTTACGAGAGTGAGATCTGATAGATATGATAAGATAATATTTTTTGTATTTTTATGATAAAGATGCAAAGTAAAATAAACGGCAAAAGATATAACTAAGTGTTGGAAGATTAATATGATGGAAGATAGACTCGGGGGCCATAGATTTCACTAGTGGCTTCTCTCAAGAGCATAAGTATTACTGTGGGTAAACGAATTACTGTGAAGCAATTGATAGAATTGAGCATAGTTATGAGAATATCTAGGTATGATCATGTATATAGGCATCACGTCTGCGACAAATAGACCAAAATGATTATGCATCTACTACTATTACTCCACACATCGACAGCTATCTAGCATGCATCTAGAGTATTAAGTTCATAAGAACAGAGTAATGCTTTAAGTAAGATGACATGATGTAGAGGGATAAACTCATGAAATATGATAAAAAAACCCATATTTTTATCTTCGATGGCAACAATACAATACGTGTTGGTTCCCTTTCTATCACTGGGATCGAGGACCGCAAGATTGAACCCAAAGCTAAGGACTTCTCCCATTGCAAGAAAGATAAGTCTAGTAGGCCAAACCAAACTGATAACTCAAAGAGACTTGCAAAGATAAACCAATCATACATAAAAGAATTCAGAGGAGAATCAAATATTGTTCATAGATAAACTTGATCATAAACCCACAATTCATCGAATCTCGACAAACACACCGCAAAAGAAGATTACATCGAATAGATCTCCAAGAAGATCGAGGGGAACTTTGTATTGAGATCCAAAGAGAGAGAAGAAGCCATCTAGCTAATAACTATGAACCCATAGGTCTGAAATAAACTACTCACACATCACGGGAGAGGCCATGGAGTTGATGTAGAGGCCCTCCGTGATCAATGCCCCCTCCGGCGGAGCTCCGAAAAAGGCCCCGAGATGGGATCTCTCGGGTACAGAAGGTTGCAGTGGTGGAATTAGGTTTTCGTAGTGCTCCTGGATGTTTGGGGGGTACGTGGAAATATATAGGAGGAAGAAGTACGTCAGTGGAGCAATGAGGGGCCCACGAGGGTGGAGGGCGCGCCCAGGGGGTAGGCGTGCCCCCTGCGTCGTGGCTTCCTCGGTTGTTTCTTGATGCCCACTCCAAGTCTCCTTCATGTTTGTTGAGAAAATCGCGTTCCTGATGGTTTCATTCCGTTTGGACTCCGTTTGATATTCCTTTTCTTCAAAACCTTAAAATAGGCAAAAAAACAGCAATTTGGGCTGGGCCTCCGCTTAGTAGGTTAGTCCCAAAAATGATATAAAAGTGTAAAATAAATCCCATTAACATCCAAAATAGATAATATAATAGCATTGAGCAATCAAAAATTATAGATACGTTGGAGACATATCAACGAGGTCTCGCGCGGGAAGCAGCACGACCTTGACTTCGTCGGCACCGTCGTGCCCCCCCCCCCAGCCGGAGCTGGAGATCAACAGCAACTCTGGCAACGACTGCGACTCCGACGGAAAACTAGTTAGTCATCTATATACCCATTTGTGCGGCAAACATGTCATGTGTTTTCTCTGGTTAATCCCCCCCTTGCGCCCCTCTATAATTTTTCTGGAATACAAATCCTATGGTTATGTCCTCTCAGTCCATGAAATCGGAGTAATTAAGATCCGTTATATGCACGTAGTGTATTGATTGTTTGAATGTTATCCGCATAGAGTTAGTGATTAATTGTTTGTTCTATACAAAAGATTTTTGCTAATAATCCGACTAGTGTTAGCTTGCGTGCTAATAATTCATGGTCAGATCTTGAGAATTGATTTTGAATGTCCTACATATATGTTTGTGCCTTTTTTCCTCCTAATATTGAGAATTAATTTTGAATGTCCTACATGCTATGCCATTTTTTCTTTCAGATTGGTATGTACACAGATGAGACTCCGGCCAACGCCGCCGCCGGATGTAGATCTTGGACCCGACTGTGCGGACAGAAGCGGCCCCCTGGACCTGAGGAACCAGTAGAATCTCCGGCGGACCGCATCAGCGATCTCCTGGATGGCATCCTTGGGGAGATCATCTCCCTTCTCCCCACCAAGGATGACTGCCTCACACAGGTCCTCGCATCTCGGTGGCGCACTCTGTGGCGCACCGCGCCTCTTAATCTCGACTGTCGTTAGCTATCTGTCGATGATGATTCTGAACTCCTCAGAGCCATCATCTCATCCCATGAGGGCTCCGTTCAACGCATATGCATCTCGACATGCTACCTATTGGACATACCCTGAACGGTGGCCACCTGGCTGATGTCCCGTCAATTCGATAAACTCCAGCAGCTTGAGTTCTACCATGACTATTGATACATCTCCAACGTATCTATAAGTTTTGATTGTTCCATGCTATTATATTATCCATCTTGGATGTTTTATATGCATTTATATGCTATTTTATATGTTTTTTGGGACTAACCTATTAACCTAGAGCCTAGTGCTAGTTTCTGTTTTTTCCTTGTTTTTGAGTTTCGCAGAAAAGGAATATCAAACGGAGTCCAATTGAGCTGAAAATTTACGGTGATTTTTTTATGGACCAGAAGAAGCCCTCGAAGCAAAAGAGTTGGGCCACAAGAGCCACGAGGCCTCCACAAGGGTGGAGGGCGCGCCCTACGCCCCTGGGCACGCCCTCCATCCTTATGGTTGACTCGTGGACCCTCCTGACTTGTTCTTGACGCCAAAAAATCCTATAAATACAGAAACTCCCGAAAAGAAACCTAGGTCGAGAGTTCCGCCGCCGTAAGCCTCTGTAGCCATGAAAAACCAATCAGGAGCCCGTTCCGACACCCTGCCAGAGGGGGGAATCATCACCGGTGGCCACCTCCATCATCCCGGCACTCTCCACGACGAGGAGGGAGTAGTTCACCCTTGGGGCTGAGGGTATGTACCAGTAGCTATGTGTTTGATATCTCTCTCTCTCTCGTGTTCTTGATTTGGCACGATCTTGATGTACCGCGAGCTTTGCTATTGTAGTTGGATCTTATGATGCTTCTCCCCCTTTACCTTCTTGTAATGGATTGACTTTTCCCTTTGAAGTTATCTTATCAGATTGAGTCTTTAAGGATTTGAGAACACCTGATGTATATCTTGCATGTGCTTATCTGTGGTGACAATGGGATATTCACGTGATCCACTTGATGTATGTTTTGGTGATCAACTTGCGGGTTCTGGGACCTTGTGAACTTATGCATAGGCATTGCCACACGTTTTCATCTTGACTCTCCGGTAGAAACTTTGGGGCATTCTTTGAAGTTCTTTGTGTTGGTTCGAATAGATGAATCTAAGATTGTGTCATGCATATCGTATAATCAAACCCGCGGATACTTGTGATGACGTTGGAGTATCTAGGTGACATTAGGGTTTTGGTTGATGTGTGTCCTAAGGTGTTATTTTAGTACGACCTCTAGGGCTGTTTGTGACACTTATAGGAATAGCCCAACAGATCGATCAGAAAGAATAACTTTGAGGTGGTTTCATACCCTACAATAATCTCTTTGTTTATTCTCTGCTATTAGTGACTTTGAAGTGACTCTTTGCTGCATATTGAGGGATTGTTATATGATCTAATTATGTTATCATTGTTGAGAGAACTTGCACTAGTGAAAGTATGAACCCTAGGCCTTGTTTCCAAGCATTGCAATGCCGTTTTTGCTCACTTTTACCACTTGCTACCTTGCTGTTTTTATATTTTCATATTACAAATACCTATATCTACCATCCATATTGCACTTGTATCACCATCTCTTCGCTGAACTAGTGCACCTATACAATTTACCATTGTATTGGGTGTGTTGGGGACACAAGAAACTCTTTGTTATTTGGTTGCAGGGTTGTTTGAGAGAGACCACCTTCATCCTACGCCTCCCACGGATTGATAAACCTTAGGTCATCCACTTGAGGGAAAATTGCTACTGTCCTACACACATCTACACTTGGAGGCCCAACAACGTCTACAAGAAGAAGGTTGCATAGCACACATCAAGCTCTTTTCTGGCACTGTCTGCAAATAGGAGTCACTTGAAGGTATATCTTTAGATCTTGCAATCGAATCTTTTTAGTTTCTTGTTTTATCACTAGTTTAGTCTATAAAAGAAAATTACAAAAAAATGAAATTGAGGTTGCCTCATATGCTTCATATTTTTAATGTCTTTTGTGGAAATAAGGATTCCGATAATTGTTCCAGTGTTAGAAGAAGAATGCATTAAAATTTTCGGCATGAAATATTTGAATGATGAGCATGATTGCAATGTTGTTAGTACGAATTCTTTGAATATCCATGATGCTAATGATATGCAAAGCTACAAGCTTGGGGATGCTAGGTTTGATGAAGATGATATTTTTAGTCCCCCAAGTTTTGATGAGCAAATTTATAAAGATGATAGCATGCCTCCTATTTATGATTATATTGATGAAAGTGGGTTTGGAAGAGTGTCAACTTTAGGAAGTAATGATCCCACTACTTTGGAGGGTGTCGAATATTATTGTGATATTTATGAATGTGAAATTGGAGAGGTCATGACTTTATTTAGTGATGAATCCACTATTTCGGAAGAGGTGCCAATTGATTATGAGGACAAAGTTGCTATCTATGATGATTATTGTGATGACATGTATGCTATAAAGAATAATGATAACCATGAAACTTGCCATCTTGATTTTAATTTTCAATTGGATTATTCCTCACATGATAGTTATTTTGTTGAGTTTGCTCCCACTATTATGAATGAGAAGAATTTCGCTTATGTGGTGAGTAGTAAAATTTCTATGCTTATGAATCATGAAGAGAATGCTTTAGAGAGGTCAAGGATCCGGCCCTGCTCTGGTGGCAACGAGAACTTCTGCTCGGCAGCGTCTCCCTCCTCCCTCCGAAGACGCGGGGGCGGAGCCCGCTATGAGAGGATGTGGGAGGGGCGAGGTCATGGTCGTCATGGCGCACGGGGCCGAGGAGGACGAGGCGGCGCTCTGAACGCGCCCCCATCGGCCGCTCCTCCCCTAATGGAAGGCCACGTCAGAGACCAGCCTCCGAAGTTCGTCATTAGGCTGTATAAGCCTTCATGCGGCCACCTCGGTCTCCCGGCCCCATTCGCGAGGGCAATGGAGCTCGCACAACTGCGTGCATTGAAACTGCACATGAGGGTCTGCGGGAATGGCAGCATACGGGTGGGTGTGGATTTCCCTGCCCCTCATGTCATGTATTTCCGTCGGGGTTGGAAGACCTTTGCCTGCGCCCATAACCTATCGGAAGGGAACATCCTCCATTTTAACTTTATGGAGGCCGATTCCTTTCCGTCAAGGTTTTTGGGAGCTCGGGTGCTCGCTTAGGGTGACGCGCGTAGAGCTCGACCAATGACGAAAGCTCCTCCTCGAGTGATAGTGACGAGGAGGACAATGACGGTGATGACGACAACGTCGGCCGAGAGGGCGACGACTCCGACTACGGCTGAGCACCAGCCGCACCATCACCGTCAGGAGGTAGTACCACCATCTACCCCTCCATCTCTTCTTCGACAAGGTGATTTTCCAGGGAGTTGGGTGCAGGGGTGGAGGTGGTGCCCCTGGCTCCTCTAGCAGCCTTCCGGTTGGGCCTCGACATGCTTCCTCGTGGGCTGGAGCTTCGTCCACCCTACCGTGTCCTGCTGGCCCTAGTAGTTGCGGTTGGCGGGTCATCTTCGGCAATCTCTTCACCATCACCTTCGTTCGCACATTCGCGCTCCTGCTGGGCTACCTCTCCTGGAGCCCGACAGGGTCAGGCTGGGCTTCTGCCTAGGCGCCCCTTTTGCCCTCCTCACCTCCTGCCGCAGTGCCTAGGAGGAGAGGGACAAGAAAGGGCATCACGGGGCATTTATCTTTTTTCAATCAAAAAACTGTAGGCACTTGCCAAACTTTAGTTCAAATTAGGTAACCTCTTTTGTCCATGTTTGAGTTTTGTAAGATCTGTACTTGTTGATCAGCATATTAATGAAAAAAGATAAACCTTGCCGGACACTTGTGCATGTAACGTGTCCATGCAGAGGTGGAATGCCTCTATACATTCAAGTAAACAAGTTTTCCCTGGCAGGCTATCCTACTGGTACCCTCAGTTTACTGCTGTGGAGCTAGGCCTGCCGGGCATAAACCGTAAAGAGGGACCAGCCCCCCGCTAACCCCTTTCACCAAAGGACACTGTGACTACCCTAACCTAAGCAGCGTTCAAGTCAAGGGATGGGAGCACCTAAGTTTCAAAGGTAGCGAGGCCTTCTTATGAACAAGTTTTTTCTTATAGAACAGGTATGGAGAAGAGAGAGAATTTATCTGTTTGGGCTTGCCAGGGATCGCAATGTAGGCTTGTCTTCTCTTCTCCTCTTTGGGACCAAGCCCATGGTAGGAGCCTGCAGTTTTATGTAGATGAAAATGATGCCATATGAGATCTTATCTACATGAACATGAGATGCTCATGATATGCTTATGCATGTATGCAATTTGTCGGGGGCCCCGAGCGCTTCATTTATTTCTGTTTCTTAGGGTATGTGCCTGGCTTTGTACAAGGGGCTACATGTAGATAAGACAAGGCCTGTACAAAAGGGTGTCTATCGAGCAGGGCCCGATAGTCGCGCCTTACGGGTAGAACTTGCGGTGATGCTTAATGTTCCATGAGTTTTGCAATTTAATGCCATCTCCAGACTCTAAACGGACTGCGCCAAGTCTGGTGACTCGTACTACCCGATAAGGGCCTTCCCACTTTGGCATCAACTTGTTTGTACCCTTGGTGGACTGAACGCGCCTAAGGATAAAGTCACCTTCCTCAAAACACCAGGCATGAACCATGTGGCTGTGATAGCAACGTACGGCTTGCTGGTAGCGTGCAGCACGCGTAGTAGCTCGGAGACGGTTCTCCTCAAGAAGCATAACATCGTCACACCGGTGTTGTTCTTGCACTACTTCATCATAGGCAAGCACTCGAGGTGACCCATAAATGAGTTTCATGGGGATACCTGCTTCTGCCCCATAGACTAGGGAGAAGGGAGTCTGCCCAGTAGCTCGATTTGGTGTCGTTCTGAGGGACCAAAGAACCATCGGCAGCTCGTCGATCCATCATCTGCCATACTTTTGCAGCTTATCAAATGTTCTCGTCTTGAGTGCTCGCAACACTTCAGCATTCGCCCTCTTTTAGCTTGCCCATTACTCCTGGGATGAGCAACAGAGGCAAATGAGATCTTGCTTTCGAGGGCATGAATGTATTGCATGAAGGCGTGGCTCGTGAATTGGGTGCCATTGTCGGGGATGATCCAGGTAGGGACTCCGAAGCGGCACACCAATCATGTCAAGAACTTCATAGCTGGCTGAGCAGTCACCTTTCTCACAGCTTCTACTTCCGGCCACGTTGTAAACTTGTTGATTGCAACAAACAAGAATTCAAAGCCCCCAGTAGCACGGGGGAAAGGGCCCAAGATGTCGAGCCCCCAGACTGAAAATGGCAATGATAAAGGGATTGTCTGAAGAGCTTTTGGCAGGCAGATGGATGTTCTTGGAATGGAATTGGCAGGCCTCACATGTGGTGACTAACTCAACTGCATCTTGGAGGGCTGTGGGCCAGTAAAATCCTTGCCGGGAAGCTTTTCCAACCAGAGCCCTCGATCCGATGTGTGAGCTGCACATGCCTTTGTGTGTCTGTGCCAGTAGTTCATTTCCTTCTTCCCGGCAAATTTACTTCAATTTCACATCGTTGGGCCTCCTTGTGTATAGTGTGTCATCCACAAACTAGTACATACTGGCCCTCCGAGCTACTATTTCAGCTTCCTCTTACTCTTCGGGAAGTTCTCCGGTTTGGAGGTAACGAACTATGTGCCACGCCCAAGTTGGAGCCTGAGGTCAGCAACGAGGACTAGCGGCACCTCCTCCTCTATGGAAGCACATTCCTTGACCGCAGAGACCGGTGGTCTGGCGGGAGGGGGTAGCTCAGCGACCGAAGGGGAGTTGTTCCCGCCAAGCTCTCTACCGGGAGCCTCGAGAGGTTGTACCAGGAGAAGCCTGCAGGAGCCCAATTTCCTCCTCTTCCAGGCCATTGTTACCGGGGATATGGAGGGCTGAGTAAGATGGAGAAGAAAAGTCCCTGGTTCCATAGGGAGTTTTTGCACAGCGCACTTCGACAAATGATCAGCAATGATGTTTTCCGCATGGGGTACGTGCTCTGTTTGCAATCTGTCAAAGCACTCCTCCAACTTCCTCACTTCCCCAACGTATGCCTCCATCAATGGACTTTGGTAATCCTTGTTGAGTTGTCTCACCACAAGTTGCGAGTCTCCGCGGATGATCAACTTCTTAATCCCCAATTCTATTGCAATCCTTAGCCCGGCAAGGAGCCCTTCATACTCTGCAGTATTGTTGGTAGCCTTCTCCCAGGGAAAATGCATTTGGATGACGTAATTCAGGTGTTCCCTAGTGGGAGAAACGAGAAACAAGCCAGCCCCTGCACCTCGTAGGGAGAAGGCACCATCGAAATACATGATCCATTATTGGGGTGCTTCCTTGCCGGGAATAATTGTCTCCAACACTTCTTTGTCAGGAGTTGGCATCCATTCTGCAATAAACTCTGCCAACGCTCTGCTTTGAATAGTTGATGTTCTCTCAAACTTCAAACCAAAGCCGGATAACTCCATAGCTCATTCCACTATCCTGCCAATGGCCTCGGGGTTTTTGAGTATCCGTTGCAAGGGAAAGCGGGTGACAACCATGATCTCGTGGGCTTAGAAGTAGTGGCGCAGTTTCCTTGAGGCCATGACAATGCCAAAAGTCAACTTTTGCACGCCAGAGTACCTGGATCTAGCCCCCTGCAACAGGGAGCTGATGAAGTACATTGGGCGATGTACCACTTTCTTCCTTGTCGCATCCTTGGGCCTGCTCCCGCTGCCTTGCTCTTATCTGCCTTGATCTGTATCTGACCTTGCCGGGGTGTGCTCATTTTCCTCTTTGGAGGGGACACTGACTGTGGCTGCCGCCTCTTCTACTTCCCGGTGCGCCACCAGTGCCACACTAACTACTTGATTAGGTGCCACCAAGTATAGAAGCAACGGCTCTTGTGGTTTGGGAGCGACTAAAGTGGGCACAGAGGAATGGTAGGCCTTCAAATCTTGTAGTGCAGTGTTCGCCTGTGGAGTGCACTCCATGGGTCCTGCCTTCTTCAAGATTTTGAAGAATGGCAAGGCACGCTTGTCAGACTTGGAGATGAATCTGCTAAGCGCGGCAACACACCCAGTCAAACGCCTCACGTCCTTAACTATCTTGGGTGCTTGAATCTGCTCGATAGCCTTGATCTTGTCGAGGTTGGCCTCTATCCCATGATGGGACACAAAGAAGCCAAGTAGCTGACCGGAAGGAACACCAAACACACACTTCTCTGGGTTCAGCTTCAAGTTGATCATGCGTAGATTAGCAAATTTTTCTTCCAAATCCTGGATGAGGGTTGATCTGTCCTTGGTTTTGACTACAATGTAATCCATCCGAGCTTCAATGTTTCTGTGCAACTGTGACTCAAAACCAATCTAGACTACCCTTGCAAAGGTGGATCCGGCGCTCTTCAATCCAAAAGGCATCTGTATGAAGCAGTACGTGCCACACAGGGTAATGAACGCGGTCTTCTCTTCATCTTCCTTGGACATAAAGATTTGATATCCAGAGTATGCATCCAGAAAAGAGAGCAAGTCACACCCGGAAGTAGAATCCACAATCTAGTCGATGCGCGTCAAGGGAAATAGGTCCTTTGGGAACGCCTTATTCAGATCCATGGAATCTATGCACAACCTCCATTTCCCGTTAGCTTTGCGCACCACCACTAGATTTTCTAACCATGTTGGATGCAGTACTCCTGTGACCAGACTAGCTACCTCAAGTTTCTTAATATTCTCGGTCATGAACTACTGTCACTCCAAGGCTTGCTTCCGAACCTTCTATTTGTCGGGTTGGGGATGTGGGCAGACAGCAAGGTGGTACTCGATTACCTCCCTAGGAACACTGGGGATGTCAGCTGGTTGCCAGGCAAACACAACAACATTCGCCCGCAGGAAGGCAACAAGCGCACTTTCCTATTTGTCATCGAGGGTGGCACTGATAGTGAAGGTACCATCAGTGCCAGCCAGCCCTATCGGGACCATTTTCATAGCGGGTGCAGCGGCCTTGGATCTCTTGCTGTTGGAACTCTCCAGCAAGCCATCAACGGGCGCAACGTTCTTCGAAGAGGTACATTTCCCAGATTCCTTGCAGGTATCCTTATCACCCTTCTTATTTTTCTTGCTTTCCTTGGCGGGAATCTTAGCTTCCGCGACCTCTGCCATGACTGCATCCCTGTACATCTTGTCTATGCAAACGATTGCTCCTTCTCAACTAATGGAATGGAAATGACACCTATCGGCCCTCGCATCTTCAAGGTGTTGTAGGCATAGTGGGATGCTGCCATGAATTTAGCCAGAGCTGGGCGACCAAGGATTCCATTGTACGGCAGGGGGAGGTCAACTACATCAAACACAATCTTCTCAGTCTGGTAATTCAACTATCCCCCGAATGTCACTGGCAACATGATCTACCCCTTAGGACGACTCATGCCGGGGTTAACTCCTTGAAACATGCCGGTAACCTCAAGCTCTTCCTCTGCTATCTAAAGTTTGCTGATGACCTTTGGAGAAATCAGATTCAACATGGCCCTGCTGTCAACCAACATCTTTGTAACCTTGACGTTGCGGACCGTTGGTGAGACCAACAACGGCAAGCACCCTACTACGGGGGTGCGGTTAGGGTGGTCCTCTTCATCAAAGATGATGGGCGTGCGTGACCATTTGAGCGGCTTCCGAGAATCTGCCGCTGGCTCCATGACATTGACTTCACGCGCCCACTGTTTAAGTTGGCGGTGAGAGGAGTGCAAAGATGCACCCTCATCAATCACTACAAAAAAATACACTTCCGTGATGATACGTGTTTGTCACAATAGATCACGTTTTCTGTTATGCATGTACAGCCATGACAATTTCATGACAGAATCAAGATAGTCATACATGTGCTGTCGTAGAAGTGTTCCATGACATTACCAAAATTATCATCATGGAAGTGTCGACTTCCATGACGATAAATCACGCATCATAGAAGTGCTTTCGTCAAGGGTGACCGACATGTGGCATCCATCGTAACGGAACACCATTTAGCTATCGGGTCCGGTTTTGGATCTGATAACCCGTTAACAGCCCGGACCAATGGGGATTTTCCACGTGCAAAATACTCATTGGCTGGAGGAAACACGTGTTTGCTCACCATTGGGACAGATGTCATCCACTCATTGGACAGGAGGCGCCTATGATACATCGACACGTGGCACGGCCCAACATAGGCCCATTCCGGTGAAAAGGCCGGCCCAGCTAAAGGCCCACCATGTTTTTTAGGCACTGGTGGGCTGGCCCGTTAATAGCCTGCCATGTTTTGGGCCAAATTGAGGCCCATACCAGATCAAGCCCGTTCACAGCCTGCAGTGTTTTGGGCCAAATTATGGCCCATATCGGTTCAGGCCTGTTAACAGGCCACTGTTCTTTTGGGCCCATTCTAAGATAGGTTTGTATTTCAGCCTGTTAAATGCCTGTTTACCAGTTCGGCCCGATAATAGTTTTGGCCTGTTAGCGGCCTGTGGTGCATCTAGGACATTGTTGGCTCGGTTTAACTTTAGGCCATTTAACATCCCATGCAGACACTGGGCTATTTCTTGTCTGATGTAACTTTAGGCCTCTTAACGCCCATTGTCTTCGTGGATAAATTTCAGCCCAACTGGCCTACCAGCCTGTTAATGGCCCATGTAACAGTTGGGCCTAATTACAGCCCGCGTTTAATATGGCCTACTTACATCCCATCTGATAATGGCTTGTGACACTTTTAGCCCTATGGCCCGCATAGATACCGGCCTGCTTAAAGCCCATAATTTTATTGGGCCAAATGGGCCTGAGATATATTTTGGCCTGTTAATTGCTGGTCCTATTTGGGCCAAACATGGGCCTTAGGTAGTTTCGGCCTGTATAGGCCCGTGAAATTTTTGGCTCAATGCTAGCCCAATCTAGGTTTTAGCCTGTTAAAAGCCCATTGTATTCTCTGGCCCAGCTGGCCAGAACTTTACTCGGCCTGTTAAAGGCGGGAAACAACCATAAGGTTTCGACCTGCTAATGGCCCAAGATGATTATAGGCCCATGTTTTGGCCCATATGAGTAACGGGCCGCCCTAAAGACCGACAACACTGAGATCCACTGAACCTTCCGGCCTAAATTACAGCATACTGACCAAGAATAAACATAGACTATACAACAAAGAAATTACAGCATATTACATCCCCTCGGCATCAAAGTTCAGCGCGAGTGATAATAAAGGAAAACCATACAGTAGATTACATAAACTGGGCAGGTTGCCACCAGTGGAAGTTAACAGCCGGACAAAATAATAGACAGAACCGACAGCACTTCAACATAGTTCAAGAAAGGTTAGCCCGGCCCAGCAGCTACAGCGCAAGCATCTTAGCAACCTGATGGGACTGTGCTTCTTTGGCGCTCATATCACCAACTTAAGCTGCATAGCATCAATAAACGTCTTGTACTTATAGTTAATATTGCATAGAGATTGGATTTCCAGTCGTATTTGAGCGGAAGCATGTATTTGTGCTTGAATTTGAGACTTAAGAAGTCGAACAGATTCAGGCGGCGACTTCATCGAGCTTGTGTCACTGAGTAAGTTTGACACTACATCAAGATGTGACTTCGTGGTTGTATCCCTACCCTCAATATGTTTTGCCTTCTCCTCTGGAATATGTGTTAGAGGGACAAACAATGGGCTCGTCTCACTATCATTGTGGCAGTTCTTCCTAGCAGCAGTGTTGTCACCCTGAAAGAGAAACAAGTAGGTAGATAACAGGTTTTGCACGTATAAGCATCAGCACTGTCATTTCATCTCATTTCTTTGTTAGAAATAGAGAGACATGGTTTAAAATAGCATTAACATAATAGGCATTGTTCATAGTTAAGACGGCAGGAAATGGCATTGTGTAAGAGGGGCCAGCTTCACCAGACCACTGGATTACAGATCAAGAACACAAGCATAGATGTAGTTCTAAACAGCGTATAAGCATGAATGGTGAGTGTACTGTCAATTTATACCATTTCAGATTGGTAAATAAAGAGATAGGATTTAAATAACATTAATATAATATGGCATTGTTCATAGTTGAGACATAGCAGGATATGACATTGTGCTATTGTTGTTAGTCTCACCACACCACTAGATTACAGATCAAGAACACAAGCATACACATGGTGCTAAAGATGATAACTTGTTATGTTTAGTTTAATTTACATGGTACAAATAAGGAACTAGATTGTACAACTAAAGACTGAAATTGAGAACAATGAACTTATGTTTATGTACTTCTACTTTATAAACTTTGAACAAGCAATTTGATGCAGACGACAAAAATAAACAGCATTTGCACTCATAGATATCCAAATATAAACAACAAAGTTTGAAGGCTCTAGGAGAACAAACTTACATTAGTAGTGAAGACAGGCTCTATAAAGGCCTTATCCATATTGATGGGGGGCAATTCAAGAAGTTTACCTCACACTCTTCTTCAAGAGTATTGCCTTTATTCTACATTTTGTTAAGAGTAAATATAGATGTGAAAATATAGGAACAAATGGCGATTATTTAAGTTGAGATGCAGAGTACAAATGTAAATACAGCATATAGGCAGAAGGCACTGACAAGAGCAATGTGGAGCTAAACCTCTTTAGTAACATTGGTTTTATTCAATATTTTGGCAAGAGTAAATGTAGATCTGATGTGTACAAAAATGGAGGGCAAGGGAAAATAAGCTGCAAAGTGTACATGAAGAACTAGCTGACAAATATAAGGACAACAAATACTTAGAAGAACAATGCATAACTAAATTTCTTCATAGGCATTGGGTTTATTCTACATTAATTTAATTATTAATATAGATCTGATAATTTGGAGTGAACAGTGGATAAGCAAGCTATAATGCACAATGATGTCACATAATCCACCAGGTATGAATGTAAGGACAACGATAGGACAATAGGTACTCACAAGAGCAAAGCAGCGACCAGCATAGTTGTGATATCCTAGGTTTTGCAGCGCTGCTTCTATCGCCAATATAAGTCGGGTGCTATGCGATTTCTTCGGTAGCAACACCATTTTCAAGGACTTTGCTTCTACTCCTTCAGGTTCTGCAATCACCCTCTTCCTTTGGGATGTCTGAAACACAAGAACAACATTTGAAAGAAAAACATGGTATGAAGACAAATGGAATAGGTGTTGATAATGGATGGGCATGGCATCTTCACAGATATCATGAGTAAAGTAAGCAGATGGTGGTGCAACGAAGCAAAAGAAATGCAAGACACCTTATGCAAGATATGTGCAACCAATAAAACCTTGCCAAATTAGAACATGCACCTTATTGGGTGAACAGGATAGGCCATCTGCCTTTGACTCCTTGAGCTCAGAATAGTCATTAGGATCATATTCTGAATACGAATCTATAGGTCGGGAGCATGTGGGTTTCATTGCATCTACAATGGACCTCAATCCCTTGATGCCAATTTTGTTACCCATTGAACTGTTCTGCAATATTCTTCTGATGTGCGCATTCTTATATTCATTGTGATTACGTACAATATGTGTAAAGCATGAAAATACAAATAGTAGTGAGATTATCTTTGTAATGCAGAGGATATTGTAATATAATAGAGGCTCCCTGTAAACCCTTGTGTGCTATCACTGGATTCTGATGAGAGAGCCCATGTGTGCTGTAATATGGTGAGCAGATTAATATAATCTGGCACAACTACACAAAAAATAGGCTCCCTGTTGTGGGCCCTAGATGTAAGGATAGTTGGCAGATGATAGGTTCATAATATACCATATAGAAAGTTTATTGCCAAACCATGATAACGAGAGCGCCGAGCCAGTAGGCTGATCGTAGTGTAGATAATAGGGGTACACCATAACCACCATAAATAAATCAGGAAAGCGGAACTGGCTGGAAAACATAGGGTTTTGCCGCTACTAATATGCAGCCTATCAATCACCTACAGGCCAGCTCTATTCATCTGAAGGCGCATAGCTGTCACTATCAGTTTAGTCTATCAAAGACCATGCGGCTCCCACCATTTTTGGGGTATTATGGCAGACCAACTCGAAGTGCGAAATCATTTAGCAGAACCGGCCCAATAGAGGTGTCGACTGCAGATGTCCCTGCTCCCCTTCCTGACAAGGAACATACTGTGCTTCCCATACAGAACACCGCACGGGCCGCCGGCCGAACCACCGGCCCCCACCGCCTGTGTTCCTACGCCACCCCCACCCCCCACCCGCGTCGAGTTTTCTTCGTTTGGCGAGGTCCCACCACCGCCCCCACAACCACCGTCCCCACCCGAGCCCCTTCCTTCGCACCGGCGGACTCCGGCGAGCTCTCAAAAATTGACTGGCCCAATTTTGAAATTTAGTCTACTGTCATTTAACTAGTGTGGAATATAAAAGGGGAAAACCATAAGCACTGCGAGTATAGTGTTGAGCGTGCAATGGCGGATCTGAAGGTGCAAACCGGACAAAGGCAACTTCACAACCAATGTTTTCTTTCAACTAACAAGTAAGTGATGGACAAGAAATCAGAGTAAAGTCGTGGCGATCTATTTTCTTGCTGCGATAAATAAGTTGAGCAAATACGAAAGAGTATCGCCTCTGGTGCGGCGCCGTGTATGCATCTGATGAAAATTTGACGGTGTTGCGGTAGCGATGGCTGTCGGCTGCGTGGAAGTAGATCTAGGAGGGTAGACGGTGGCGGTGGGGTGCGGTGGACGAGACAGTCATGGGAGTGGCGCCGGCAAGGTGGACGACGGCAGGGATGAAGCGAGAGGACGGGATGCAAGGATCGCGGTCCAAAGCCGTGGATGAGAGAGGTCGATCTCTTGTGATGGCCGACGACGTCGGGGTATTAGCTCCGGCATGGTGGAGGAGGACGGCAGTGGATGGGGTGGCAGACGGAGGAGGCTGGGGTGGAGAGGGTGTTTTGGTGCCCACGGAGTACAAATGGGGAAATGGAGGGAGAGAGGAAGGGGAGAACCATGTCTTTAGGGCGCGCTTGTCTGAAATGCGAGGAAATTTACAAACTTAGCCCCCGTTTAAAATTTCCTACATCATAGCAATATTAGTCGGTTGGGGATAGGACGGTAATCTCGCATACGCCAAATATTTGCCGATGAGAATTTGTTTTTGGCGCCCACAGTGTATGAATCTGGGAGGGAGTCGATTTCGGCCGAGGAGACATTGTGTTTTGGCACACACCGTGTATGAATCCGGGTGAGAGGCGGTTATGTCACGTTTGAGTGAAATTAGAAACCTACCCCTATCGAAACCTATAGAAATCGAGCCGATAGGCTTTGCATGGCAGGGATAGGCAGTGATTTCCATCTCGCATATTTTGGTTTCGGGCGGTTACTGCGATTTCCTCGCTTCGTCCAATTTTTTGCAGAGCAAGAGTGCACGTTTACCATGCCAACTCAATTCAAATCCAGTTTGTGTTCTATTTTTGTTCGGGCAGGATCCATTTTTGATTGGAATAAAATTCTATATACATCATTTTTTTACTTTCAAAAGCACAACACCCTTTATACATAAATATGGTTTACAAATGGCATGATCTCAAATTCATAAGGCTGTATCCATCTTAATTTGGATTTTCAAATATTTGAAACCACTTTATGTTGAAATCCAATGTATGCATTCCTCGCTAACTGTCTCCAATTAATGCGTGTTTCATGCGGGTTTTTATTTTTTTTACTTCTCAAACATGTATAATGTGTTTCACACACACAACATATAGTGTAATTGTATTTAGACATTAATTGCATATAAACCATGCATTGTCTCTAATTAAAGAATCTATGGATCACTAATATTGATAAATTATATAACATTACACGTGTCCCCAAATTGAAATGAATATGCATGTTTGATACACCAATTTGCGTTATGATATTATCGATGTCGTGATCTCCAGTTTAGATTTTTTAATCCCCTTTAATCCAGATATTCATTTCATATAGCTATCACTCATGCTTATATAGGAGTATCTCTCTAGACCTATACGCGTTCATCGTCTCTCAAGTATCTCTTGTGCTACCTGTATGTTGACAATGATCTTTTATCTTTGTAACACACTGACGGTACCTCTCCCTTGACCTCCATCACTCTATCTCTCTCTCTAAGTATATCTCGCTCCCTGCTATGTGTCTCTAACTATGATTCTCCATGTGAAATATCTTTCTCTCACACAAACACAAACTTCGTCTCCCGGGGTCTCATTTCTCTCTACTATTCCCCTGTGTGTCACTCGCACACACCCTCTCACACAGAGATGTCTTTCGCTCCTTAGGTATGAGAAGCTACGACTCTTCCTCTTAAATAACTCAATCTCACACACAAACACAAACTCTATCTCCTAGGGTCTCTTATCTCTCCACCATTCTCTTGTATGTCACTCACACACACTCTCTCTCCCTAGAGATATCTTGCGTTCCCTCATATGTCTCTCTAGCTATCACTCTCTTTGTGGAATATCTTTCTCTCTTGCAGACACAAAACTCCGTCTCTTGGGATCTCATTTCTCTCCGATATTTGTTTGTATGTGAGTCACATCCACCCTTTCTCCATCTCTCTCACACCCACACACATAACTCAGCCTTCTGATCCACTCGACTCCTATCTCTAACGCACACTAGCTAGCATCTTTATCTTTCTATTTATCTATTTGTCCATCAACCTTCTTTCTCGCCCTCACTCATGCTTCCTATCACGCACACTATGTATGTTTCTCTCTACATGCAGTCAAGTGCCCTCTTTTTATCTTTCTGTCACACACACATAACTTCACCCTCTGAACCACTCGGCGGTCATCTCCAACGCTCAAACTAGTCGATGTCCCTCTAGCTAGCATTTCCATCTCTGTATCTATCTGTATTTTCTCCGTCAACATTTCTTTCTCGAACGCACTCTTGCTTCCTATCACCCACACTATATATGTCTCTCCATACATGCATTTATAGGTTGATCTCTTTTGCACAATCGTTGTGTCTCACTCCCTCTGCTCGCCATAGATGCATGCTCCAACCCACGCCACTATCTCTTAAAGACAAAACACATGCTCAATTGTTGGGCCTTCTTCCCTACACTCTCACATGCATGCATATTTGTCATACTGATCCGTCTCTCCCATGTCGTTGATCTTATGACTTATGTCTTCTTTCTTTTATCTCGATCATGCGCGCGCACACACACAGATCCACATATACATGTATACCTCTCGCACTTGCACGTTCAAGGTCTCTATGTCTCCATACGTAGTTAATTACCCTCAACCCTAACGCCACATCGAATCGTTCTCTTCTTGTGTGCACATAACTTCCGTCTAGATGGGTAAAACACACATTCACTCTTAACAATCTCCTTCTAGCTACCCCCTCTCACTCTTCCCCTATATCCCCGAAACTAATAAGACCATCCCTTCGTTTAATTCCTGCCTACATGCACCATCGATATATAGTAGTCTTCATCGGCATCTCTCGAACAAACATGTTCTCTCGATGTCGACTCCTCTCACGCGCACACACCTTCTCTTCCCTCTCTACGGGCATTTTCTCTCTCGCACCCCATTGTTGGTGGCCTCTGTCATACACATCACCTCTCTATGATGAAGCCACACACACTTAAATTACATCCGCCACCGAGGACCCCGCGTCACCCCCCCCCCTACACACACACACTAAGACTCCATCTCTCTCACACACACGCATCCACCCACCCATCCAGACACACACGCACACACTAAGACTCCATCTCACACACACATGCTCTACGCGGAGCATTTTTTGCTACCACCCTTCGTCCAATCTTACTCGTATGATAAACAATCACCTTAATTTACTTGTATAACATGGACAAATTCCACTTTACATTAGTATTTAGCAAACTTATCATCTCTACTCTTATAAAAACTGAGTTCGTGATGATGGTGTGCCTGCCATCTTGTAATATAGACTGTCCGATCTATATCTGACGGATAGAAAGCAAACTATGATAATTTTACAAAAGATACCCGCACCTCTCTCCACATCCTTATCTCCCACAACCTCATTGCTGAGCAATTAAAAAAGGAAGTCTCTGGAACAATCTAGCATGGTGGCCGCTGCCGCCTGCCGGCGCCGTCCATCCCCATGCCTCCGCCCAGTCCGACCACCAGTCACCACCACGCTCCACTCCTCCTCACCTTATCTCTCAACTTTCATTTTTTCGATGAAATTCTCGAGATACCAGTTTTCCAAGGTTAATCACAACAGTTGTTTTGTTAAAAAATGCATATTGATGTTCCGTGCAATGCACGAGCATCTTGCTTGCAATTATATAACGCAAATCACGAGCAGGAAGTGACATTTTTTTACACAACCATGTTAACATGGCCACGTAAATCACTAGCTAAAGTGTAATACCATTATACTTATATCCAGATGCAAAAGGTTGAGTACATGTCCGAAGAGTAGAGTCGCACACACGCACTCTGTCTCCCAGAATCTCACACACACACCAGTTACGTGACACCCACTTAAGCAGACACGTATGTTACAATTTGTGCACCCGTGGGTACACGTGATGGTGCGCATTTATTTAGGCCGGACAACAAACCCAAACAGTAGCTGCATTCAATCCCCTCCCGCCGCCTCTTCTCTGGTCGCCGTCGCCCAGTAGCCATGGCCCGGCCGAAGGTAACGACATGGCGCTTTAATTTGGAAATTTTATTGGTAATGCATGCATCTTTTTGTGCTAGCACTCCTATATAAGGGTTGATCGGTTGCTTCTCATGGATGTGCGCGGGTGGTGGAAGAGGAAGGAGAAGGGAAGCGGGCTGTGTAGTAACGTTTTTTACCACAATTTCTTAGGAAACTGAGTGCAATAATTGAGTAGTTTTGCAAACTACCAGTACTGCACCTGAAACGGTTCAAAACCAATACTCCCTTGCTAGTGCGCGCTTCTCGCGTGAAACGATCAGTGTCGGTGTCAAAACCGGTGGATCTCGGGTAGGGGGTCCCGAACTGTGCGTCTAGGATCGATGGTAACAAAAGGCTGGGGACACGATGTTTTACCCAGGTTCGGGCCCTCTTGATGGAGGTAAAACCCTACGTCCTGCTTGATTTATTCTTGATGATATGAGTATTACAAGAGTTGATCTACCACGAGATCGGAGAGGCTAAAACCCTAGAAGCTAGCCTATGGTATGATTGTTGTATATATATCGTCTATCGACTAGCCTGGCCTCGGTTTATATAATGCACCAGAGGCCTAGGATAACAAGAGTCCTAGCCGAATACGCCGGTGGGGAGGAGTCCTTGTCTTGATCACCAAGTCTTGTGGAATCTTCCATGTATGTGGTAGCTGTCCGAACTGGCCCACGAGTATACGACCATGGGGGTCCTCGGCCCAATCTAACAGATCGGGAGACGACGTGGTGAGTCCCCCCTAGTCCAGGACACCGTCAGTAGCCCCCTGAACCGGTCTTCAAGTTAGGGACGCTCCTCGATTCTTCTGAACTATTCTTCATCTTCGGTTGTCGGTCTTGAAAACTGGTTCCACAGATCTTCTCATCTTCGATCTTGAGGATCGCCGAAGTGCATCCGACGAGTTTACATGCCGGGTATCCAAGGAGCCCCTTTAAGTTTCCGACCTTTATCAATGCCTTGTTATTTTTATGCCACACCTCGGGTTTGAAGTTGTTCCCGGGAGGCAGTGTCCTCTTGCGTCCGAGCTCTAACACCAGACTGCATTCGAGGTATCTTTTGCAGTCGAGCACCAATGTCGGACTGCTTCCGAGCTCCAACACCGAAATGTATCCGAGCTCCAACACCGGACTGTGTCCAAGCTCCAACGCCGGACTATATCCAAGATGTCATAGATCATCTTGGTCCAAAAAGGTTGAAGGAGTTTAGCCGAGCTTAATGCTGGAAATGCCCTCTATGGAGCCAGCCACTAGCGCCCGAGCTCTATGCCGGACTGCTTCTGAGGTGGTGCACCACCCCGACTGTGAGCCAATTTTTGTCAATATTTTTGATTGGTGCAATTTATTCTCTGCCGAGATATATAGCCAGTAACCCTCAAGGTGTGTATCGGTCTAAAACCCGAGATGCACCTGAAGGATGACGTAAGACCACTGATCCCAGTAACCTCTGAGACTCAGGTTGATTTGCAAAATCGGCCTGGAGATCAAGTCCTAGCTCGGCAGAATACTTCAGGACACAAAAAGCGGCGTGCTCAGTCCTCGAGACTCAGGTTGGGTGCGGCCGACCAACCTGAGGATCATAATCTCGTCGGAAACTGTATTGCACTTAAAATTCTCTTCATTGGATAGGCAATGCAGTAGCCCCCGAGACACTGGTCGGGTGGCAACACCAGATCAGGGGATCGATGTGCCCCTTTAACATTTGTAAATAATAAGCCCGAAGCCCAGTAGCCCCCGAGCCTTAATGCGGGCATGGGTGGCCGAATTAAGGATTGATATCCATAGTAAAATCACAAATTATGTGTAATGACTCTATGTATCCAAGTACTTTACGTCATTAATGCTCGGATCCGCATTGTACAAAACTTTGTTGACTGACCATCGGCTTCCACCTCCTTGGCCAGTAGCCGAGGAGTGTTTGTCCTACTTTATAAAGACTTTATGAGGGCAAAGATTTACGACAAACAAGGCAATCTGGCCATACGGTTTTATAAACAAAGGTACGCAGAGAGATATGTTATATTACTGTTAACATAAGAAATGTCTTCCAAAGAAAATAGTCCCGCTATCGGTTCCTTTCATTGGGTTGTCATAAGCATGATCATGAAACCTCAGCTCTAATGTAAGAGCAAAATATCGAGGATTTAGTTTGGGAGGCCAGTTAATAGCCCCCGGCAGTGTTCGGTGACAGTCGAGGTCAAGCCGTAAACACTTCGGCCATTGTTATGAATGGCCCGTCATTTAACACAGTCATCGGATCGCTGACCAGTTTACGCTTATTGTGACAGTCAGTTTTCGGCTTTCTCCACTGAGGTGCTTAACCGTGTGAGCTGGAAGCACAATCGCAGTGGTTCTCCCTTTGCATGCCTAGTCGAACAAAGCGGAACGTAGGAAGCAAGTGCAGGAGCCGGGCAACCCAACTATTGACCGAAGACACAATTCGAAACCGATGCATATATAGCAATATCCGAGAATGTTTTTGCCGAATCTCTAAAGGTGTCCGGCGTTGCATTGCGAGACTTGTGCTGAAAACACACAAATAGTTTAAAAGTGCCAAAAGCTTGGAAAACCAAAAAACGTCAGTAAAAACTTGACATCCGAACAAGATCAAGTGTTCGGTGCCAATCCGAAAATTGGTCTTAGAAAAAAAAGAGTGCTTCTGTCGTGCTTTAACATGACACATCCTATCTCAAGACTTCAAGCGGGTCAGCCTACGGCTTCAACTTCCTATCCCGAAGGCGGAGTACTTCTCATTAGGCCAGTTTAGCAAACTAAACTCTAGCCGCTTTGAGAGAGAAATTAGGCTCCCCGGCTAGTGACCACACACTCGTGTTGAAAAAAGGAGTGATGAATAATAATAGTAATAAAAACTTTGCAACAACTGAGAAGAACACTTATTATAAAACGGCTCATATAAATTTAAGAGCCCCCAAGTGACTTGGGTAAAAGAATTTTATGTATAATGATTGTATGTACCGAAGTACTAATATCATATCTTTGTTCATCCGAACTTTAAACGCGTCTTAACCGATCGTCGGTTTCTCCCTCTTCGGTCAAGGACCGAAAAGTGTTATATACTCCACCTGTCGAGAATATCAACAGTGTTTCCGATAACCAGGCAACCGGGCCATAAGGCTGTAATAGACAAAGCGCGCTCAGGGAACTTATGCTATATTACAAACGAAGTGTAAGAAGCATCTTTGAAGAAAATAGTACCCCCACCGATACCTTTATTCGATGCTCATTATTACTATGAGACTTGTGCAATAGATTTTTTGTACTCATGAGTTCCGTTGTGTGCCGACCATGATTGAAAACAATAAGAGCACTAGCTTTCGGCTTCACCCAGTCTGAGGTCAGAGCTCGGAGGACCCGGTCGTGACAATCGCAGAGGTGCTCCCTTTTCTCCCTAGCCGAACAATCGGGAACATAGGGGTAAGCACAGGAGCCAGGCAACCCAACTTGCAAATCGCTTAAGTCAATATGGTGCATATTGTGGCGTAATACACGAACACGGAATGAAGCCGTACAAGTATAATCATATGCAAGAGGAAAAGCTCCATCAAGGGAGCCCCCAAGTAAACGGGGTATTTGAATTTGTCCGTCACAAACAAAGTTTGGACAAGGAAATTTTTTACAAGCAACTTTTTTCCAAAAAAGTATAATGCTTGGTCGAACCAAACACAAGTTAAAAATTTAAAACTTTGAGCATGAAGGCAACTTAGCTGGTTAATGTGTTCGATGCTGATGATGCAGGCCGAGATTGTGGCGGGACGAGATCCTAGCCCCCAAGCCGGTCCCGAGATGTCCGAGTAAAGAACTCGGCTTGATGAAGTGGTGACACAGCATAGTCGATGGGCGAGGTGAAAACCCCAGTCCGACCGCGGCGACGGAGCAGGGCGGCAGTGTGACGCCGAAGCCCCCAGCATGTGTTAATGAAGTGATGACGAAGCTCCCGGGCAGCCGAGGTGACGTGGTACATCGGTACGCCGCGGTGACAGCGCTGCCCGGATTATCTACCTGTGCACAAAAAATAGTGCAAGCCGGAGATAATAGGAATAATGAAAAAATGTTGCATAATCAATAATTTATGCAAAGTGAGTAATAAAAGAAATATGGCCTTTGCACCGAACACTTGATGAGGTAGAGCTCTCTTGGCGATGTCGAAGTCCCCGAGGCAACCGAACACGTCGGTATGGCAATACGACCAACAAGGTGATTATGCGAGCTGATTTACGCTGATTAGGACGACAGCATCGACTTGCCGAAGAGACCACGTGACGCGGTCGAAGTCGATCACCTACACACATAAAATAGTGCGGTCCAAAAAGGATAATTGCTTTTCGCAAAAATAATTTATTAAAAGAGATGTGGCCTGGCGTCGAAGTCATGTCGATGCAGGGCGTCGACGTGACGCGGTGAAGGCGTAGCCAAGCCCGAATTCGCAGGCCGGTCTGAGTTCCGGATGCGGCATTCGCCGAACTGTATATGGAAACTGACCGAACCACCACGCCGCCATTGTTAATACAGCCACCATTTGATAGACCTGTGTATAGATGATGAAACAAACCAGAGTAATAATTCCTTGGGAAAAATAAACCCAAGCAAGAAAAAATACTAGGATTAATAGCACCTGGTTTATCTGTTGTAGCAATCTGGAGAAAGGTTTCTCCCAAAATTAGGACTTGATCCGCACACCCATTGCCGGATGGGTGATGAAGCAGTGGCATGGCGATGCTAGCAAAGGTTGGCTCGCCGAGGAAAAGCCAGTGGTCCAACTAATGTGATGAAGCTGGTCGGCTGGTGACGCCGAAGTCTCCGAAGTAAGTTGATGAAGAGATGGTGAAGCCCTCGGTCTAGCCGAGGAAACGGAGCAGGTCGGTAAGGAGATGTTGCAGCTGCCATGTCAGCCAAGGTGTTGAAGCACTTCGGCGTGATGGACATCGGCTTGAAGAAGCAACAGTGCGGCCATGCCGACGCGGGTCGTAACTTGTGACGCGATCAATGCCGGTTTGATGAAGTGACCATGCGGCGATGCGTGTGTTCCCGCTCCGTGTAATCTGTGGGGTGGCGATGTTGGTGATGATTTATTCTTGGTGATTCCGAACTCTTTCTCGCCGAGATGATGATCTGAAGAAGTTGAGCTCGGCTCAAAAGGCGACGACGTGTCTAGCGCAGGTCGGCAGCCGTGGAGTAGTATTGCCGGACTTGTTTGACACCAGCATGATAGTGAAGATTACCTCAGAAGAGGCTTAACATTTTATGGGCACGTGTTTAAAAACAGCGCACAATACCCTAGGAGCAAATTCCTTTAAGAAGGTTGTCCCATATCACGTTCATAAAGAAACATGAGTTCGGGTCGGATCCGAATTCGCGCAGAAAACAGATCCGAAAAATAATGCACCAATCGGAAGGTTCCCGGAGTTTGGACGGTCGGATCGAGCTAAAATTTGGAGAGGTGGTAGATATAGGAATTCCGTAGCCGATCAACGGTCGGATCTTCCAAAGGATGTCCGAGCTAGGTTCTGGAGACCATGCCCTAAACTCGTCCAGATTCCCATCCAGATTTGACAGGGCTCCGGTATATCGTAGATTGCCGGGGATTCCTCCATCGGAACTCGACAAGGTTTTGCATGATTATTGTAGACTCAATTCGCACAATTACACCAAAGGAATCGTCAAAGCGATCCTCGAGGAGGCGGTGGCAGCGGATACAAGTTCGTTGTTCAAAAAAAATAGCACGGTCGCCCGAGGGCAATGTTAACGTTGAGCCCCCGAGCTCCATGGATGATTCCTCCATGATCTTGATAGAGATCAGAGTTGATGTTGATGAAGGCCCCTGTCCGAACATGACGATCGGAGATGGAGCGCGGTCCTCGGTAGAGCCGAGGTGACCAGTCGAGCCGGCGACGAAGATACCGGCGTCGCAGTTGATCTGCGGGCGAGCCATTGATCCTTTGCCGAACACACAGCTGAACTCTCAATGAAAGCTCCAATGTCGGTGTCAAAACCAGCGGATCTCGGGTAGGGGGTCCCGAACTGTGCCTCTAGGATCGATGGTAACAGAAGGCTGGGGACACGATGTTTTACCCAGGTTCGGGCCCTCTTGATGGAGGTAAAACCCTACGTCCTGCTTGATTTATTCTTGATGATATGAGTATTACAAGAGTTGATCTACCACGAGATCGGAGAGTCTAAAACCCTAGAAGCTAGCCTATGGTATGATTTTTGTATATATATCGTCTATCGACTAGCCTGGCCTCGGTTTATATAATGCACCAGAGGCCTAGGATAACAAGAGTCCTAGCCGAATACGCCGGTGGGGAGGAGTCCTTGTGTTGATCACCAAGTCTTGTTGAATCTTCCATGTATGCGGTAGCTGTCCGAACTGGCACACGAGTATAAGACCATGGGGGTCCTTAGCCCAATCTAACAGATCGGGAGACGATGTGGTGAGTACCCCCTAGTCCAGGACACCATCAATCAGCGTCGCCCTATAGCGTCAATGACGCATTAATGCTCGGCCAGAGCGGAGGCGACCTCTCACTAGCGCCGACTTTGAAGCAGCGCGACGGCCGAGAGTGCGCCGCTTCCCAGTGCATGCGACTGCTCTGCGTCGAGGCTGGCCATAGTTTGGATGAGTATCCATCGTGGGGAGCCACACTAAAACTGCGATGATATGGATCGTTCCATCTATGAAGAACACGTGGGACTGGAACTATGAGACAGACATGTACCCAGGAGTTGTACCGACCCAACCTCAGACAGTCAAGTCTTTGTGCTTCAGTGTCATCCCTGGATCGGTAATACTGACACAAACAGTACTCGAAGGATTTATAACAGAGTAGCAATCACACACTTATTACATCGATAGTCTCCAAAGAGAACTTATTACAATAAATATGGCTTAAGTCCATCTAAATAAGATAACAGCGGAAGGGTTGGAAGATAAAGTGAGTCCAACAACTCCAACAGCATAGCTGAGTGCACGACAACGGCCTAGCGAACCTTACTGTTCGTCTAAAAAGTCTGCAACATGATAAATTGCAGCCCGAAAAACGGGTCAGCACATGGAATATGCTGGCATAGTAACACAATAAAGTAATGAATAGATAATTGCTATCACTACATGCATATATGGCTGGTGGAGGCTGTATGGTTAATATGTTTTGCGAAAAGCCAATTTTTTCCTACAACAAAGGAATATAATTTATTTAACTATCATGGTAGTTGAACAACATTGAGAAGGTTCCTCCAACTCAAATCCCAATTAAAAGTAATTATCAACCCAACAATGTTAAATTTAGAGTGATGAGATCCATATGATAATCCAAGAACCAGATACTCAAGATGTCCATAACCGGGAACACGGCTAACCATGATTAGTTTATACACTCTGCAGAGGGTTGCACACTTTTCCCCACAAGACTCGATCTCCTCTGTTGGATTTCTCGTACTACATGGTGTTTGAGAAACGGATGACCGAGACACAGTCTTTCAGAAGTATTAACTCTAACCCTGGGTAGACCGTACCAACCTACATCCCTTACATCTGCTAGTCTACCACTGGAAGAGGTCATGCAACATACTAAACTATGCTAGAGCCCATAATAGCTTGTGGCTGCACATCGAAGTTTCTAGCATGAATAACCTTAGGATCCCTTTGAGCCTGGGTGGCGGACCGTAGGATGATCACACGGGTACTCCAGGATATCCTAGGACAACACTGGATTCTCCAGGTGCCCACAAGCAATCCACCCAGATGTGTATTAAAGTTGCCACCTTAAGTTAACCATTAATTAGCAATCTCACATCTGTCATGGATTCACTGACCCAAATCACGTCTACGAGCATAGAATAGCAATATAAGCATAACGTAGAAGTAACTTCCAAGGGTTTGATAATAAACAGGGCAATAGGTTCTACCTCAACAACTACTTCCCAAAACAAGTCAAGTTAATCACATCCTAATCATGCAATATTTGAGGATTGATACAAATGCATAAAAACTAGGTATGAAAAGAGTATGATCAATGTGTTACTTGCCTTGCTGACGATCTGCAAAACCTAGAGACTCGTAGTAGCACGCTTCGCACTCCGGGAATTCTATCGCAATCAAACAATAGCATACATAAGCAATCAATCATAGATGCACGGGTAAAACTCAAATAAGAAGATCAAATCCTAAAACACAACAGAAGAGATTCGATCTACAAATAGAATCCAAACAAACGGAGCAACGAAACTCAAACCTTGAAAGAAACAAGATCCGTTTACTTATCTGGACTAAAGTCAAATTTTACAATACCAAAATCTTGTTCAAGTTGGTTAAACAGAAAGAGGGCTTCGAGACGAAGATCTAGATGCTTGTTTCACCTGATTTGGATAAATGAGCGAAAAGATAAACCAAAACGAAGATTAGGGCTGGAATCGCGATCGAAAATAATCGCGGAAAAACTTTGGGAAAAGATAAACTGACAAACAGGCTAACGACTGCGGCTAACGGACGAACAACATTCGTTAAAACGAACGTACAGACGAACGTCTGCTATTTAACCGAACCGAGAAAAACCGAACTAACCGATCTAAAAAAACAAAACTAGGGTTTTTAAAAAAACCGGGATTTTACCTAAACCCGGAAAAAAACAAACGGCTCCGGATCGGATCGGCGGCGGCGGCGGCTCCGGCGGCTTCTGCGGCGGCGTGGCGAGGCGGGGCAGCGCGTGGTGGCGGAGGGCGACGCGGGGCGGCGCGGCAGCGGCACAGTAGTAGGCGGCGGCGCCGTGCGGCGGTGTGCGACGGCGGCGGCAGCAGCAGCGCAAGGCAGTGGGGCGGCGGCTTGCGGGCGGCGGCGGCTGGCGACTTGGGGCTCCAGTGGGGCCCCGGGTCGGCTTTTAAGGTGGGGAGGGGGTGGCTTGTGGCAGGGGGGCGGGGAAGCGTGGCCGAGTCGGCCACGGCGGGTGGCGGTGTGCGGCTCGCGGTCTCCGCAAGGGAGACGGCGGCGCGGGGTGGCTGGGCCAACTGGGCCTCAGCCCAGTTCGGTCTGGCGGGGAAACTATTTTTAAACAAATTCCACCAAAAATAAATCCTAGAAAAATAAATAAAAATCTAAAAATACCAAAACAAATTTTCACCGTCTAAATAAAATATTTAGAAGAGGGTGAACATTTACTTGGCCTAAAATGCATATTTTTTCTAATTCAAATAAAATAGCAATAAAATGCAAATAAAATCTATTATTTGAGTTTGGTTTTTTTCGCCAATATTTCATTTATTTTGAAGAAGTCATATTATCTCCTCTCTTATATTTTTAATATGAAATATTTTCGAAGAGAAAAATAATTAAAACCAAAGTGATCCTTGTTTCGATATTTGATAAAATTCAAATATGAAAATTGTGAAATCCCCAACTCTCTCCATGGGTACTTGAGTTGCTTAGAATTTCAAGGATCGCAAAAACGAAATGCAATAAAATATGATATGCATGAATGACCTATGTATAACATTCCTGGAAATTTGGGATGTTACAAACCTACCCCGCTTAAGATGAATCTCACCCTCGAGATTCGAGGTGGCTAGAAAATAGGTGTGGGTGGTCCTTCCGTAGATCATCCTCTCGTACCCAGGTGGCTTCATCCTTGGTATGGTGGCTCCACTAAACTTTGCAAAACTTGATAACCATGCTGCGAGTAACTCGGCTGGCAACTCGAGAATATTGATAGGTTTCTCCTCATAGATCAAATCACTGTCCAACTGAATCGCTTCTAAGGGCACTGTATCTCTCAGAGGTATATCGGCCATCTCAGCATGACACTTCTTCAACTGAGAGATGTGGAACACATCATGAACTCCTGACAATCCTTTGGGTAATTCCAACTTGTAGGCAACCTCTCCCATACATTCCAAAACTTGGTATGGTCCTACAAATCTCGGGGCTAACTTTCCCTTCACTCCAAAACGTTTAACTACCCATAGAGGTGACACACGAAGATATGCTCGGTCTCCGATCTCGTAGACTACCTCCTTGCATTTTGAATCTGCATAACTCTTCTTCCTGGACTGAGCTACCTGCAGTCTATCCTGAATCAGCTTAACCTTCTCTTCTAACTCTTTGATCAAATCTGGTCCAAACAACTGGCAGTCTCCAACTTCATCCCACATCAACGATGTTCTGCACCTTCTTCCATACAGGGCTTCGAACAATGGCATCTACAAACTGGCCTGGTAGCTATTGTTGTATGAAAATTCCGCGTATGGCAAATTATCATCCCAACTAGATCCATAATCCAGCGCACAAGATCTCAACATGTCTTCCAGAATGTGATTGACTCTCTCAGTCTGGCCATCTGTCTACGGGTGAAATGATGTGCTGAATTCTAGCCTCGTACCCAAAGTCTGGTGTAACTGATTCCAAAATTTGAAGTAAACTGTGTTCCTCTATCTGATACGATGGTCCTCGGAACTCCATGCAGACATACGATCTTGGTCATGTATATCTTGGCCAACTTCGACTTGTATACGTGGTTTTCACTGGGACAAAGTGAGACACTTTGGTTAAGTGATCAACTACTACCCAGATAGAATCATATCCTGGTCGGGTCCTGGGCAATCTGGTGATAAAATCCATGCAAAGCTTATCCCACTTCCATTTGGGTATCGGCATAGGCTGCAGCAATCCTGCTGGCTTTTGATGTTCTGCCTTCACTCTCTGACATACATCACATACTGCTACATACTCAGCAATATCCTTCTTCATACCAGTCCACCAGAAACACTCCTTCAAATCCAAATACGTCTTGGTGTTTCCGGGGTGTATCGAGTATGGCGAGTCATGAGCTTCATGTAGTATCAACTTCCTGATTTCTGCATTATTGGGCACATAAACACGGTCCTCGAACCACAAGGTGTCGTGCTCATCCTCATGAAAACCTTTGGCCTTTCCTTTGCTCATTCTCTCCTTTATCTCGGCAATTTCCTTGTCATCCTTCTGAGCTTCACGAATCTTTCCCAACAATGTAGACTGAACTTGCATCGTTGCAACAAAACCTCTAGGAACAATCTCCAAACGAAGTTCCCTGAGATCCTCGGCTAACTCCTTTGGCAATCTTCCCGTTAGGAGAGTATTAACATAATTCTTCCGGCTCAAAGAGTCTGCTACAACATTAGCCTTTCCTGGATGATAATGCGGCTTCATGTCATAATTCTTTATGAGTTCCAACCATCTCCTCCGCCTGAGGTTCAGGTCCTTCTGGGTGAATATGTACTTCAAACTCTTATGATCCGTGTACACATCACAATGGTTTCCAATAAGAAAGTGTCTCCAAGTCTTAAGTGCATGCACTACGGCTGCTAGCACCAAATCATGAGTGGCATAATTCAACTCATGCAGTTGAAGTTGACATGAGGCATATGAAACAACTCTTCCGTCCTGCATAAGCACTCCTCCAAGTCCTAAGCTAGATGCGTCGCAATACACTTGGAAATCCTTGCGTATATCCGGCAGAATTAGCACTGGGGCTGTAGTCAGACGTTTCTTCAACTCCTGAAAATTGGCCTCACATTCTTCTATCCATCTGAACTTAGTGTCCTTCTTCAACAACTCCATCATGGGCTTCGCAATTTTAGATAAATTCTCAATAAATCTCCGGTAGTATCCCGTGAGTCCAAGAAAGCTGCGGATCTCTCCAACTGAGGTGGGTGCCAACCACTCAGTGACTGACTGGACCTCGGTGGGATCCACTGCTATACCTTCTCTTGATATAACATGTCCAAGAAATCCAACTTCCTTCAACCAAAACTCACATTTGCTGAACTTGGCATACAACTAATGTTCCGTGAGCTTCTTGAGCACTAAACGCAAATGCTCCTTGTGCTCCTCTTCATTCTTTGAGTATACCAAGATATCATCAATGAACACCACAACGAACTTATCCAAAAACTCCATAAACACATTATTCATCATACTCATGAAGTAGGCAGGCGCGTTAGTCAGTCCAAATGACATAACCGTATACTCATATAGCCCATATCTTGTGGTGAAAGCTGTCTTAGGTATATCCTTTTCTCGAATCTTCAGATGGTGGTATTCTGATCGCAGGTCGATTTTCAAGAACACTTTAGCTCCTTGCAGCTGGTCAAACAAATCATTGATCATCGGCAGTGGGTACTTGTTCTTGATTGTCACTTCATTCAATGCCTGATAATTAATAACCATTCTCAGAGATTTATCCTTCTTCTCAACAAAGAGCACTGGGGCTCCCCATGGTGATGAACTTCGTCGAATGTAACCCTTCTTCAATAACTCCTTGATCTGCTTCTTAATCTCCTCCAGATCATTTGCGGGCATCCGGTAGGGTCTCTTCGATATCGGTCCGGTGCCTGGCAACAGCTCTATCAAAAACTCAATATCACAATCTGGCGGCATGCCTGGTAATTCCTCTGGAAATATATCCGAGTAATCTGTCACTACAAGCACTTCTTCCTGAACAATTCCCGTGAGAGAATTTACGCGAGTACTCTTAGGAGTATGGCGGGATACATACTTGATCCTTTTTCCCTCCGGGGTGGTGAGTAGAATTGACTTACTTGCGGAATCAATGTTTCCTCCATACTTCGATAACCAATCCATACCGAGTATCACATCCAATCCTTGGGATTCCAAAATAATTAGGTCTGAGGGGAAAACATGGCTGCCAATGGTTAAGGGTAACCGGTGGCACCATCGGATGGCCATATACTCTGCACCTGGTGAACTCACTAGCAAGGGTGTCCTAAGGGCTAAGGTGGGTAACTTAAACTTGTCCACAAATCCCCTTGAAATGTATGAATGCGATGCACCAGTATCAAAAAGAACTATTGCAGTAAATGACTTAAGCAAAAACTTACCGATAACTATGTCTGGCTGCTCTTCAACCTCCTCCACGTTCACGTGGTGCACTTCTCCTTTGTTAAATGGATTGGGCTTCTTCCCAGAGCGCCCATTACCATTTTCTTTCTTTGCTTCAGGGCACTCAGTGGCATAGTGTCCAGTCTTCCCACACTTGAAACAAGTAATGTGACTTAGGTCCCTCTTGGCGGGTGTGGCTGGATTGGAGCGGTTCTGATTGTTGTTTGCTCCATTCCCATTCCCATTCTTGGGGCCATTATGATTATGAGAACTTCCTCCATTGTGAGTGTGGCCTCCATGGTTATGGGTAAATCCTCCCGTGTTCGGGGTGAGACGGGGTTTCTGCTGAGCTCCTGAATTATACTTCCCTTGTCCATACTTCCTCTTACGGCTCTCAATCTACTGCTTCCATTCAATCATAAGAGCCTTTTCTACCAACTCCTGGTAGTTGTTGAATGTTGCCACCATCAACTGCATCCTCATCCCATCATTCAGCCCTTCCATAAACTTCTCCTGCTTCGCGGCATCTGTGGCCACGTCATCTGGGGCATAGCGAGATAACTTACTAAACTCCTCCATGTACTGACCTACAGTACGATTCCCCAGGCGTAAGTTGCGAAACTCACGCTTCTTCATGCTCATAGCTCCAGTTGAGACATGGGCTATGCGGAAAGCTTGCTGAAACTGCTCCCAAGTGACATTGGCTATGGGAAAAGTAGTTGTGTAATTCTCCCACCATGCGGCTACGGGTTCATCCAATTGGTATGCGGCAAAACGCACCTTCTCAGCATCTGTGCAACCGGCAGTGGTTAACTCTCTTCCAATCCTGCGTAGCCAGTCATCCGTAATTATGGGCTCGGTGCTACTGGAAAACACCGGCGGCTGCAACCTCAGAAAACGGGCTAAGTTGTCAATTGGTGGTGGTGGCGAAGGGTTGTTGTTGTTATTGTTGTTGTTGTTGTTGCCCTAATTCTGAACTAGCAACTTCATCAGTGTATTCTGCTACTTGATCAACTGAGTGAGCTCCGGTGGGAAAGAAAATCTGGGGTCACGTCTCGGAGGCATCTGATGGGTTTAGAGGGAGAGATTAGAATAGAATGAGGTCTAGTGAGAAAGCACTACCCATATGCACATGAGACAAACACAATCATATCATGTAACTCAATCAATCAAGCAAGGGCATACAATTGATCTAACTATCATTACAGTGCTCGGACTATTCTATATATATGGGGGAATACTACTAATAGTATGGTGGTCTACTAGAAATTTTGATCGGTGGAAGACTCCATGATGTCCGCTCCAGCTTCGTATTCATAGTCATCATCACTACCATCATGGTCGGAGTCAGTGTCGCCGATGATGATGTAGTCTTCAGAACGAATCTCCTTGGGTTCATTGTCTTCTCCTCCTGGCGCGGGGTCTCCCAGGAAAACTCCTAGCTTCCTTGTTAGGTCGTCATTTATCTCCACAAGTATCGTCATTTCCTCCTCATATCCATCGCGTGTAGACTTAAGCTCTTCTTCTAGCTCTGTGATCCTGGTCTTCGCCTTCTTCAAATCTATCATGCTTGCGCACATCTGGTTCTCTTGGCGACGTATGTGATGATTTAACTCCTGGATGAATGCTGCAATGGACCTGTCCTTCCTGGTACTAATCATCTCCCATTGCTCATCTCGGCGCCCACATATCTGGTAGATAGTGTCCTTCAGCTCCTGTTTGTAGACTTCTCCAATATATCCTATCGCAATGTGGGCTGCCATGCACTTGCCTAGACTCTAGGTTGGTGCATCAAAGGAAAACTCTATGGGCTCAGTGACAGGTGTGAATGTCCTTCCTGGAACTTGAACTCGAATCATCTAGTGTTCCTCTTCTGGTAGTGTGGCGGTGTAGGTCCCGGTGAAGATTGGTATTCTGATGTTCAGGTACCTAGTGACTTCCTTCAAGTGTCGTCCAAAAGGTGTGTCTTCATCCGGTTGTGCAAACTTGCTCCTTGAGTCCGCCATCCTAAAGAGTAGAAAATGGGGAGGAGTCAGACATGAGTAGAGAAGAGTGCCTGTGGCTCATCTTAGTGGTCGTGTCCAACATTCAGCATGTGCTCTGATACCATCTTGTAGTGACCCGACCTCAGATGGTCAAGTCTCTGTGCTTCAGTGTCATCCCTGGATCGGTAATGCTGACACAAAGTACTCGGAGTATTTATAACAGAGTAACAATCACACACTTATTACATCGATAGTCTCCAAAGAGACCTTATTACAATAAATATGGCTTAAGGCCATCTAAATAAGATAACAGTGGAAGGCTTGGAAGATAAAGTGAGTCCAACAACTCCAACGGCATAGCTGAGTGCACGACAACGGCCTAGCGAACCTTACTCTTCGTCTGAAAAGTCTGCAACATGATACGTTGCAGCCCGAAAAACGGGTCAGCACATGGAATATGCTGGCATAGTAACACAATAAAGTAATGAACAGATAATTGCTATCACTACATGCATATATGGCTGGTGGAGGCTGTATGGTTAATATGTTTTGCGAAAAGTCAATTTTCCCTACAACAAAGGAATATATTTTATTTAACTATCATGGTAGTTGAACAACATTGAGAAGGTTCCTCCAACTCAAATCCCAACTAAAAGTAATTATCAACCAAACAATGTTAAATTTAGAGTGATGAGATCCATATGATAATCCAAGAACCAGATACTCAAGATATCCATAATCGGGGACACGGCTAACCATGATTAGTTTATACACTCTGTAGAGGTTTGCGCACCTTTCCCCACAAGACACGATCTCCTCCATTGGATTTCTCGCACTACATGGTGTTTGAGAAATAGAGGACCGAGACACAGTCTTTCAGAAGCATTAACTCTAACCCTGGGTAGACCTTACCAACCTACATCCCCTACATCTGCTAGTCTACCACTGGAAGAGGTCATACAATATACTCAACTATGCTAGAGCCCATAATAGCTTGTGGCTGCACACAGAAGTTTCTAGCATGAATAATCTTATGATCCCATTAAGCCTGGGTGGCGGACCATAGGATGATCACATGGGTACTCCGGGATTCCTAGGACAACACTGGATTCTCCAGGTGCCCACAAGCAATCCACCCAGATGTGTATTAAAGTTGCCACCTTAAGTTAACCATTAATTAGCAATCTCACATCTGTCATGGATTCACTCACCCAAACCACGTCTACGAGCATAGCATAGAAATATAAGCATAACATAGAAGTAACTCCCAAGGGTTTGATAATAAACGGGGCAATAGGTTCTACCTCAACAACTACTTCCCAATTCCATCAAGTTAATCACATCCTAATCATGCAATGTTTGAGGATTGGTACTAATGCATAAAACTGGGTATGAAAAGAGTATGATCAATGTGTTACTTGCCTTGTTGACGATCTGCAAAACCTAGAGACTCGTAGTAGCACGCTTCGCACTTCGGGAATTCTATCACAATCAAACAATAGCATACATAAGCAATCAATCATAGATGCACAGGTAAAACTCAAATAAGAAGATTGAATTCTAAAACACAACTGAAGAGATTCGATCTGCAAAAAGAATCCAAACAAACGAAGCAACGAAACTCAAACTACGAAAGAAACAAGATCCGTTTACTAATCTAGACTAAATTCAAATTTTACAATACCAAAATCTTGTTCAAGTTGGTTAAACAGAAAGAGGGCTTCGAGAAAAAGATCTAGAAGCTTGTTTCACCTGATTTGGATAAACGAGCGAATAGATAAACCAAAATGAAGATTAGGGCTAGAATCGCGATAAAAAATAATCGCGGAAAAACCCTGGGAAAAGAAAAACTGACGAATAGGCTAACGAACGAACGTTCGCTGCCTGCGGCTAACGGACGAACAATATTCGTCAAAACGAACGTACGGATGAACGTCTGCTATTTAATTGAACCGAGAAAAACCGAACAAACTGATCTAAAAAACAAAACTATGGTTTTAAAAAACGGGATTTTACCTAAAAACCGAAAAAACCGAACAGTTCCGGATCGGATCGGCGGCGGCAGCTCCGGCGGCTTCTGCGGCGGCGCGGCGAGGCGGGGCAGCGCCGGGCGGTGGAGGGCGACGCGGCAGCGGCACAGCAGCAGGCGGCGGCAGCGTGCGGTGGCTTGCGGCGGTGGCGGCGGCAGCGCCGCAAGGCGGCGGGGCGGCGGCGGCTGGCGACTTGGGGCTCCAGGGGGGCCCAGGGTCGGCTTTTAAGGAGGGGAGGGGAGGTGGCTTGCGGCAGGGTGCGGGGAAGTGTGGCCTAGTCGGCCACGGCAGGCGGCGGCGTGCGGCTCGCGGTCTCCACGAGGGAGACGGCGGCGTGGGGTGGCTGGGCCAACTGGGCCTCGGCCCAGTTCGGTCCAGCGGGGAATTTTTTTTAAACAAATTACACCAAAAATAAATCCTAGAAAAATAAATAAAAATCTAAAAATACCAAAACAAATTTTCACCATCTAAATAAAATATTTAGAACAGGGTGAACATTTACTTGGCCTAAAATGCAATTTTGAAAAATGCATTTTTTTTATAATTCAAATAAAATAGCAATAAAATTCAAATAAAATCTATTATTTGATTTTGGTATTTTTCCTCCAATATTTCATTTACTTTGGAGAAGTCATATTATCTCCTCTCATATATTTTTAATATGAAATATTTTCGGAGAGAAAAATAATTAAAACCAAAGTGATCCTTGTTTCGATATTTGATAAAATTCAAATATGAAAATTGTGAAATCCCCAACTCTCTCCATGGGTCCTTGAGTTGCTTAAAATTTCGAGGATCGCAAAAACGAAATGCAATAAAATATGATATGCATGAATGACCTATGTATAACATTCCAAATTGGAAATTTGGGATGTTACAGGAGTGGACGTACGAACCTGAGTAATGTAGCGCAGTAGGTGAAGTAGAAAGGCACAAATAGTATGAACATGCATGGCATATAGGCATTTGTCTCTTACCACATACCACTAAATGTTGTACGTGCAATGCACGGTGATGTTATGGAGTACGTGCCTAAGTACTCTACTACTACTATATTAATTGGAGGCACATATTAGGTTTTATATTTGTTTACGTGTATGCCCCGAGACCTTCCAACTAGACGTGTCTTTCTCTCCGGGTCGCACTTTGTATCGTTCATACCACTAGTACTACTACGTGTGGTCTCCGACCCAAAAGTGGAAGAAGTGGAGACGCTGTCAGGACCCTGATTCCAAGTCACATTGATCTAGCCGGTAACACCTCATATCACTTTACGGCCTCACGCACGGTATCCCCACGGGTGTCGCCTTACCAAGGCCCGGGACCGTTTGCGCCTTTTGGCTCACGTATATGATAGTGTCGCTAGCATCCATATGACAGAGAACCCGGGCCAACATGGCTAGTCGTGAACCCAAAGCGGCACAGACCTATGGGGACAGGCATACATGAATCACATCGAGCATGTCGGTCAACAGTGTGTGAATCCGGGCTGTAGCACTGGTGAGGGAGTCCTGGATTAGGGGGTCTCCGGACAGCCGGACTATATCCTTTGGCCGGACTGTTAGACTATGAAGATACAAGATTGAAGACTTCATCTCGTGTCCCGATGGGACTCTACTTGGCGTGGAAGGAAAGCTAGGCAATACGGATATGTGTATCTCATCCTTTGTAACCGACCTTGTGTAACCCTAGCCCTTTCCGGTGTCTATATAAACCGGAGGGTTTTAGTCCGTAGGGCAACAGACAATCATACCATAGGCTAGCTTCTAGGGTTTAGCCTCTCCGATCTCGTGGTAGATCAACTCTTGTAATACTCATATCATCAAGAATAAATCAAGCAAGACATAGGGTTTTACCTCCATCAAGAGGGCCCAAACCTGGGTAAAACATCGTGTTCCATGCCTCCTGTTACCATCCGCCTTAGACGCACAGTTCGGGACCCCCTACCCGAGATTTGCCGGTTTTGACACCGACATTGGTGCTTTCATTGATAGTTCCTCTGTGTCGTCATCATCAGGCTTGATGGCTCCTTCGATCATCGTTAGCGATGCAGTCTAGGGTGAGATTTTTCTCCCCGGACAGATTTTTGTATTCGGCGGCTTTGCACTATGGGCCAATTCGCTTGGCCATATGGAGCAGATTGAAAGCTACGCCCCTGGCCATCAGGTCAGGTTTGGAAGCTTAAACTACATGGCCGATATCCGCGGAGACTTGATCTTCGACGGATTCGAGCCCCTGCCGAGTGCGCCACACTGTCACGATGGGCATGATTTAGCTCTGTCGCCAAACAGTGCCCTGGAGGCCGCACCCACATCCGCTCCAACCTTTAATTCGGAGCCAACTGCGCCGACCAAGGGCGGGTGTCTAGACCCCGCCGCGGAGGCTACAGCCTCAACGGCGATCAAGCCGAACACCAACCTTATCCTTCACAAGGCCCGTGACTCCACATTGCCGGACTCTCCTCCGAACTCTGAACCATCCGCGCCCCTGCCAATCGAATCTGATTGGGCACTGATCATGGAGTTCACTGCCGCGGATATCTTTCAGCATTCGCCCCTTGGCGACATACTGAATTCACTAAGGTCTCTCTCTTTGTCAGGAGAGTCCTGGCCGGATTATGACCGGCAGGATTGGGATGCGGATGACGAAAAAATTCGATGCCCACCCACCACCCACTTCATAGCCACTGTCGATGACTTAACCGACATGCTCGACTTCGACTCCGAAGACATCGACGGTATGGACGACGATGCAGGAGCGAACAGGAACCAGCGCCTATAGGGCACTAGAAAGCCACCCCGTCGTATGACATATATATGGTGGACACACCCAAAGAAGGCAATGGCGATGAGACAGCGGAGGATGACCCCTCCAAGAAGCAACCCAAGCGCCGACGTCAACAGCGCCGCTCTAAGTCCCGCCAAAGCAAAAGTGGTGATACCGGCACAGGAGATAATAACACCCCGGATAGTGCTGAAGATGGCAACAATCCCCTCCAGCACGATCTAGGACAGGAGGATGGAGAGGCCAGCCCTCAAGAGAGAGCGGCAGATGGAGAGGCAGAGGATGATAATTACATGCCCCCCTTCGAAGACGAGGCAAGCCTCGATGATGACGAATTCTTTGTGCCAGAGGATCCCGTCGAACAAGAGCGCTTCAAGCGCCGGCTTATAGCCACGACAAATAGCCTTAAGAAAAAGCAGCAGTAGCTTCAAGCTGATCAAGATCTGCTAGCTGACAGATGGACTGAAGTCCTTGCGGCCGAGGAATATAAACTCGAACGCCCCTCCAAGAGTTACCCAAAATGCAGGTTGCTACCCCGATTGGAGGAAGAAGCGTATGACGCGGCTGATCGGCCACCTCGTGGCCGCGATGGAGAGGCATTCCAGCCAAAAGCTCAGCTTGCACCCCGACACCATTCAAATAAAAAGGCATGGGGAAACACGCCAGACCTGCGAGACGTATTGGAGAATAAAGCAAAACATGCAAGATCGATCTACGGATCACGAGGGCGCGCCACTATGCGAGACGATAAACGTCACGCCGATACAGTAAAATTAAATCCGACCGGGCCGAACACAGCGGGCAAGACTCATTGGAGCTGCATCGCGATATAGCCCAGTACAGAGGCGCCGCACACCCCTTATGCTTCACAGACGAAGTAATGGATCATCAAATCCCAGAGGGTTTCAAACCCGTAAATATACAATCATACGACGGCACATAAGATCCTGTCGTATGGACCGAGGATTTCCTCCTGCATATCCACATGGCACGCGGTGATGATCTACACGCCATTAAATACCTCCCACTCAAACTCAAAGGACTAGCTCTTCATTGGCTCAATAGCTTGCCAGCAGAGTCCAGTGGCTGTTGGGAGGATCTGGAAGCCGCATTCCTCGACAACTTTCAGGGCACTTATGTGCGACCACCAGATGCCGATGACTTGAGCCACATAATTCAGCAGCCAGAGGAATCGGCCAGGCAATTCTGGACACGGTTCCTAACAAAGAAAAATCAAATCGTCGACTGTCCGGATGCAGAGGCTCTATCAGCTTTCAAGCACAACATCGGCGACGAGTGGCTAGCCTGGCACCTTGGTCAGGAAAAGCCGAAATCTATGGCAGCCCTCATGACACTCATGACCCGCTTTTGTGTGGGAGAAGACAGTTGGCTGGCTCGCTGTAACAACATATCAAAGAACCATGGTACTTCGGATACCAAGGACGGCAGTAGCAGGTCACGTCGCAACAAACATAAGCGCCACATTAACAGCGACAATACCGAGGATACGGAAGTCAATGCCGGATTCAAAGGCTCTAAACCCGGTCAGCGGAAAAAGCCATTTAAAAGAAGCACTCCGGGCCCGTCTAGTTTGGACCGCATACTCGATCGCTCGTGTCAAATACACGGCACCCCCGACAAGCCAGCAAACCACACCAACAGGGATTGTTGGGTATTCAAGCAGGCCGGCAAGTTAAATGCCGAAAACAAAGATAAGGGGCCACATAGCGATGACGAGGAAGAGCCCCGGCAGCTGAACACCGGAGGACAGAAGAGGTCCCCCCCCACAAGTGCGGGCGGTGAACATGATATACGCAACCCACATCCCCAAGAGGGAGCGGAAGCGTGCGCTCAGGAACGTATATGCGTTGGAGCCAGTCGCCCCAAAGTTCAACCCATGGTCCTCCTGTCCGATCACCTTTGATCGCAGGGACCACCCCACTAGTATCTGTCATGGCGGATTCGCCGCACTGGTCTTAGACCCAATTATTGACGGATTTCACCTCACTCGAGTCCTTATGGATGACGGCAGCAGCCTGAACCTGCTTTACCAGGACATGGTGCGCAAAATGGGTATAGACCCCTCAAGGATCAAACCCACAAAAACGACCTTTAAAGGCGTCATACCAGGTGTAGAGGCCCATTGCATAGGCTAAGTCACACTGGAAGTGGTCTTCGGATCCCCGGATAACTTCCAAAGCGAAGAGTTAATCTTCGATATAGTCCCGTTCCACAGTGGTTATCATGCACTGCTCGGGCGAACCGCATTTGCGAGATTCAATGCAGTAACGCATTATGCATACCTCAAGCTCAAGATGCCAGGACCTCAAGGGGTCATTACAGTTAATGGAAACACAGAGCGCTCTCTCCGAATGGAGGAGCACACTGCGGCCCTCGCAGCGGAAGCGCAAAGCAGCCTCTTAAGGCAATCCACTAGTTCGGCGTTTAAGGACCCGAACACCTTCAAGCGTGCCCGGAGTAATCGGCAACAAGACCACCTCGCACATTCCGAGCTCGCATAGCAATGCGGCCCCAACCCCGGCCCAAGCCAAACGGTGAAACTCGTGTCACGCGTACATAATTACGCATTAAAAATACCATGGGCATAGGTAGGGAGGGGGCACGACTACGGCACGCCCCAAGACGCGGCTTAAACCGCACTAGGGGCTTCCCTCTTTTTTATTTTTCTCTCTTTCAGGACATTAATCTCTGGAAACCCTGTCCGGCAGCATGATTGCCGAACACATGATGCAGCAACCAAGGAGGCAGAAAGCTACATCACACCACGGATCTCCCAGGTGGATTATGATAACGAGTGTAATACTTGCCTTAATACTATTCTTCAGCTCGCCCTTGGAAGGGACATAGTCCTACTTTTTGCTTATTTCACTGCATGTATCATTCTGTTTTAACACACCTTTTTGAATAAACAATGCATAGCATTAAGACTATTATTACATTCTTCTTTATATATATATATATATATATATGTGTGTGTGTGTGTGTGTGTGTGTGTGTGTGTGTGTGTGTGTGTGTGTTCATTAATGACACCTTGTAACCATACACTTTGGTACGGCCAATACACCAGGGGCTCAAGTACCCCACAATATGGTGTGAGAAGTCCGAACACTTTCACAAGTGCGGCACACCGAACTTATAGCATTATATGCATCAGCTCCGAATCATGTCTTTGGTCAATAGTTGGGTTTGCCCGGCTCCCATGTTTTGGTACCTTATGTTCCGCTATATCGGCTAAGGTAGCACTGGGAGAACTACTGCGATTGTGCCCCGGTTCAGTTGGGCTAAGCACCTCAGTAGAGAAAGCTAAAACTAACTGTCATGATAAGGCGAGAGCTGGTCGCTGTTCGAGAGGTTTTCGAGTCCCTAAAGACTTATGCCGCTTAGAGCGAGGAGTCGGCCATGTCCGGCTTAAGGCGTGTATCGCGCCCCGAATTTGGCCTTCCGAATACTAGGGGCTTCGCCGAAATTTAAAATTATAGAATTCTATGGCTAAGTGAGAGTGATAACGCATTATAGTCCGATTGCCTTGTTCGTTGTGCTGAGCACCTCCCACGAAGGACCCAACAATGGGAACAAGAGTGCTCAGGTTTATCCCGAACACCCCAGCACTCGTGGCATGGGGGCAAAAGCCGACGACTAGCCATCTCTCAGATTTGATAAATAGCCAAACAGAAGGTAATATTTTAAATTCAAACAAGCATTGCATAGCGCATATGAACAAGTTTTTCATAACTACAGGACTACATGAGAAAGTTTACTCGAATATTATATCTTTCGTACACTCGTCCGCTACGAGACGAGCACCCTTCAGGACACCCTCATAGTACATCTCGAGGTGGCGATGCTCCTTGCCCTCCGGCGGCCCTTCCTTGATCAGCTTCACGGTGTCTAGCTTGGCCCATTGCACCTTCACACGGGCGAAAGCCCGGCGTGCACCTTCGATGAAGACGAACCGCTTGACGACTTCCAGCCGTGGGCAGGCATCCACAAGCCGCCTCACCTGGCCGAAGTAGCTGTTCGGAAGGGCGTCGCCAGGCCACAATCGGACTATAAAGCCCTTCATGGCCTGTTCGGCCGCCTTGTGTAGCTCGACCAGCTGCTTTAGCTGGTCGCTCATAGGCACCGGGTGTTCGGTCCCAGTATATTGGGCCCAGAACAACTTCTCTGTTGAGCTCCCCTCCTCAGCCCGGTAAAACGTTGCGGCATCTGACACACTGCGGGGCAAACTGCGAATGCTCCTGGAGAGCTCCGGATTCAGGTAAGTAACAAGTAATTTACTTTCACATGCTTGCTTTGCATATAGAATGCCTTACCCGCCGCTATCTTCTTCATCGCATCAATCTCCTGGAGGGCCTTTTGGGCTTCGGCCTTGGCATTCTTTGCGCTCTCGAGGGCCGTGGCAAGCTCGGACTCTCGCGTCTTCAAGTCAAGCTCCAGCGCCTCGTGCTTCTTCACAAGAGCATGGAGCTCTTGCTGCACCTCGCCCACCCGTGCCTCATGCCTCTCCCGCTCGATGCGCTCCTTGGCCACTTTGTTTTCGGCCTCGGATAGCGCTTGCTTCAGTGTCGCCACCTCGGTCGTGGCCCCTGGCAATTTTATGATAATACTGTCATTTTGCAATCGCTTTCTTTTTATACATATACATAGACTAGGTACTACTTACCTTTGTTCTCCTCGAGCTGCCTCTTGGCAAGGCCGAGCTCGTCCTTGGACCCTTTAAGGTCCTGCTTCAGTGCGGCGACCTCCGCAGTCAGTGCGGCAGAGGCCAGCAGCGAAGCCTGCATACGCATATAGACATACTTATATTACATTCCTGCGATATTGTTTGATCCTCTGTTTGGCTTTTCTTTGTGAACACCGAACAGAGCATCAGGGGCTACTGTCTATGCGGTAATATTTTTCCCATATTTCAAAAATTTACCTCAAAGCCTGTTAGAAGGCTGGCACAGGCTTCAGTCAGACCGCTCTTGGCGGACTGAACCTTCTGGACCACCGCACTCATAATAGTGTGGTGCTCCTCGTTGATGGAAGCGCTGCGAAGCGCTCCCAGCAGATTGTCCGGTGCCTCTGGATGGACAGAGGTCACCGGCACAGGCATCTTGCCCCTCTTGGCAGGAGGCTGCCTACCCGAGTCCGGAACCACTGGAGGTTCCGGCGTGGTGTTTGGCTGAGGGCCGAACTTGGAGCCCTGGGGGGCCTTGTTCCTTCTGCTCCCGTAGTCCGGAAGGTCGCCTTGAGGCGCCTCCGGGACTGTCTCCCCTCGACCTGGTGCCTCTTGCGACAACACCTCGGCGTTGTCCGTAGGACAAGGGGAGGTAGCAGTCGGAAGTGGATCGCTATCCATATCCGACGAGTCCAGGGAGCCGTCCGACGAGGATACGTCGATACGGGCTCGGGACTGTCTGCATAATTACGATTTGGTGTTAGGAGAAGCAGGGCGACAAAGGAATGCTATGAGTTACTCTGGTATCTGAATACTTACAACTTCGCCCGGGGCTTGGCCCTGGGCAGCCACTCGTCTTCGCCTTCGGCGGCGGTGGTGGAACTGTCCGGAAGGAGAGTCCTTCCCTTCTTGGACCCTTCGGCCCCCCAGTTGGGGCGGCCTTCCTTTTCTTGTCTCCCCCGACTGGAGGGGAGCGTCTTCATCTTCCTCCTCGTCTTCATGGGAGGAGTGCGCCGAGGAGTCCTCGGACGATGAGTCCGAGATCACCTGGCGTCGGGAACTCTTTCAGATTCCCTTGGCCTTCTTGGTCTTCTCTGGCACCTTGTAAGGAGACGGAGTCAGCATCTCCGTCAGGAGAGCGTCTGCTGGGCCTTCGGGCAAAGGAGCCGGACAGTCGATCTGTCCGACCGTCTCCTGCCAGTCCTGTCAAAGGTACGGGAACTTAGATCCCGCATAGAGTCAAACTATGAAAAACAAGTATCCTGTAAGAGCTAAAACAGCTTACCACGCTGGCTTGGCGCTTCGCGCAAATCCGCGATCCTCGGTAGTGGGAGGGGGAACCTCGGCGCCCTTGAATAGCACCTTCCAGGCATCCTCGTGTGTTGTGTCAAAGAGCCTGTTCAGAGTTTGGTGCTGGGCCGGGTCGAACTCCCACAAGTTGAAAGACTGTTGTTTACACCGGAGGATTCGGCGGATGAGCATGACCTGGACTACGTTGACGAGTTTGAGCTTCTTGCTCACCATGTTTTGGATACATGTTTGGAGTCTGCTCGGCTCTCTTGAACTACCCCAGGACAGGCCCTTCTCTTGCCAGGAGGTGAGCCACGTCGGGATGCCAGATCGGAACTCGGGGGCCGCTGCCCATGCAGGGTCACGCGGCTCGGTGATGTAGAACCACCCCGATTGCCACCCCTTTATGGTCTCCACGAAGGAGCCCTCGAGCCATGTGACGTTGGGCATCTTGCCCACCATGGCGCCTCCGCACTCCGCCTGGCGGCCGCTCACTACCTTCGGCTTGACATTGAAGGTCTTCAGCCATAAGCCAAGTGGGGCTTGATGCGGAGGAAGGCCTCGCACACGACGATAAACGCCGAGATGTTGAGGATAAAGTTCGGGGCCAGATCATGGAAATCCAGGCCGTAGTAGAACATGAGCCCCTGGACGAATGGGTGGAGAGGGAATCCCAGTCCGCGGAGGAAATGGGTAAGGAACACTACCCTCTCGTGGGGCCTGGGGGTGGGGATGAGCTGCCCCTCATCTGGGAGTCGGTGCGTGATGTCATCGGGCAGGTATCCGGCTCTCCTCAGCTTCTTGATGTGTCCCTCCGTGACGGAGGATGCCATCCACCTGCCTCCCGCTCCGGACATGGTTGGCGAAGGTTGAGGTGGGAAATGTGGACTTGGGTGCTGGAGCTCGAGTGTGCGAAAATGGATGAGCAAAGGAGGAAGAAGGAGTGGATGAAAAGGTGAATCATTGTCCCTTTATATGGGTGGACGAAACTATGCGTCCCCACTAGCCTGGTAAAACTCGCTTATCCCCCAAGCATCGTAATCGATGGCGCGGTTGGGTTACCCACGCCCGTATTGATGAGAATCCCGTAATAAGGGGGACATGATCTCTGCTTCAACAAGACGTGTCAAAAAACTGCCTCGCGTTATGTGCAGGGCTAGTTAAAGGAAACGGTTCTAATAATCACCGGGCCATGGCTTAATGTCATGTTGCCAAAACAAGTCAGCAGATAAGATTTGTGGAAACATTATTCTCTCTATGATGGTATGTGGAACTTATTTTGTAGGGTCGGACACTATCCTTGTATTCAAATTCTTCCGTGGTGTATTCGGAGGAGGAACCCGCCTTGCAATGCCGAAGAAAATAGTGCGCGCCAGACTCATCGTCATTGAAGCCTGGTTCAGGGGCTACTGAGGGAGTCCTGGATTAGGGGGTCTCCGGACAGCCGGACTATATCCTTTGGTCGGACTGTTAGACTATGAAGATACAAGATTGAAGACTTCGTCTCGTGTCCAGATGGGACTCTAGCTGGTGTGGAAGGCAAGCTAGGCAATACGGATATGTGTATCTCCTCCTTTGTAGCCGACCTTGTGTAACCCTAGCCCTTTCTGGTGTCTATATAAACCGGAGGGTTTTAGTCCGTAGGACAACAGACAATCAGACCATAGGCTAGCTTCTAGGGTTTAGCCTCTCCGATCTCGTGGTAGATCAACTCTTGTAATACTCATATCATCAAGAACAAATCAAGCAGGACGTAGGGTTTTACCTCCATCAAGAGGGCCCGAACCTGGGTAAAACATCGTGTTCCCTGCCTCCTGTTACCATCCGCCTTAGACGCACAATTCGGGACCCCCTACCCGAGATCCGCCCGTTTTGACACCAACAACTGGGCTAATAGGACTCCGGGGAACCCGGGCTATAGCAGGTTAGGCAGGACTATGGATGTCACCGCATGACATTTCCCCGAAGGGACAGACATAGGAACGAAGTGATACACATGCCGGCCAGTCAAGTGTCCTGAGCAGTAGTGCTGGGCTAGCAGGACTCCGGTGAACCGGGCTGTAGCGGACTACTATGGCTCAAGGAGCACTAGACTACATTTCCCCATAAGAGAGGCTGCCAAGGATAAACAACTAGATTGTCGGATCCAACACATACCAAGCATTTCAATCATACACACAATATGCTCGATATGTGTAAATACAACATGGCATCACAACAAAACTCTACAACTCAAGTACTTTATTTAAAGGCTCCGGAGAGCCATACATAACATGTTCATACAGGTAGGGGTCACAAGACCCGACACTCAAGTCATACAAGCATACAAGCACATGCGGAAGCAAATAATTCTGGGTACAGACACTAGAAAGAAAGAAGGCTTGTCGAAGCCTATCTATCTACATAGGGCCCTCCATGGCCAGAATCACCACCTGGGTGGCAAGTTACTCATCGACGTCGAGGTCTACGTAAAACCCATCGGAGGAGGCGGTGTTGTCGTCTGAAAACAGTAATTAAAGCAACATGAGTACAAAGGTACTCAGCAAGTCTTACAACAGATCCTACTATACATGCTTGTTCTCAAGAAGGTGATGGAGTTATTGTAGTAAGCCAGCTTTGACTCTTGGCTAAGCTATCCTATGAGACACCACTATAAAATAGTTTTCGCACACGAGTCCACTAATCACCAACACAATACTCCATTGGGGATCCTCCCTCGTCATTCTATGAGAGGGCCATCCTCTGTACTCACACTTATCTTGAGTCTTTTAGTAGTAACCATTAACTTGTCTATGAACTGTATAGGCAACCAAGTAGTCCTTTACCGCGGATGCGGCTATTCGAATAGTTTTATACCTTGCAGGGGTGTACTTCATCACACATGTTTCCACCACTTAGCATCTGCACACGACATGTGCTCGGCAGACTTCAAGCGAAAGCCGACGTGGGTGTAGACCACGACCTGACTAACCGCACAAGTCTCTAGTCTAGGTTTATCGCCTATTCGAGTTCCATCCGCAAGGAAATCCGGCTGGGGTGTCCTCAACGGCCCCAAATGATGTGTGCAGGGTTCCCGAGACACCAAACAGGCGACTCGGTACACCGTGCCATGGTGTATCTACCGCATCATAGCCCACCCCTGGGGTCTGCGCTACGCACGGCCGCCAACACATAACCTATAAACACTAGAAACTAGTTGCAACTCCTGGACAGAGGACGAGACGGATCAGTAAGTCGAGCGGGGTCGTATTTCAGGGCCCAATGTGTGGTAGTAGCTTAATCTTAAATCACGCATACAGATTTCAGTTCTTAGGGATGGCCTCAATGAAACAACCCACCATGTACACCTACATGGCCTCTCATTGATACCTTTACCAACTCATGTTCAACACATCCCTCACATTACCGTCGTAATCACTTCACTCTAGCCCATCACCCAGATGAACCAGACCTGACACAACCCTAAGCATAGCAGGCATAGCAAGGTAGGAAACACACACATGGCTCAATCAACTCCTACACATGCTAGTGGGTTTCATCTAGTTACTGTGGCAATGACAGGTCATGCAGAGGATAAGGGTTCAACTACCGCATCACACAACAGTATGAAACGTTGTTGTCCTAATGCATTAAAAGAGAGCAGAAGCGAGAACATGGGATTGTATCGATATGATCAATGGGGCTGCTTGCCTGATGGAGTAGTAGTAGGGTACTGCCCTTCAGCTGGATACTCGGAAATATCCTCGGAGGCAGAACCTACCACGAAAGACACCACAGAACACAATCATCACATGGCAATATGCAACAATATGATGCATGCTATGACATGGCAATATGAGGTGTCCTGCCTAATGCAATGTGAAACAAGTTGGTTTGGGTCCATTTGAATCAAAGATTCAAATGGAAGCTTATGTTCTTAACCCTTAGAAGTGTATTAGTTTTTTTCACCTAAACAGCAAGGTTAAAGTGTTTTGTCATGCATGAAACCATTACAGATGGAAAGATTGAATTTTTCTGATCAAATTTCATATATAAATCTTTGCATTTGGAGTTACAGATTAAAAGTTATGAATTTTTGAAGTTTATAATATTTTCTGAAATCTATTATATATAATTAAAACAAGAGTCAAACGAGACACGATATTGATCCACATAGGTTAAAATTATATAATCCATTGATTTAAATTTTAACGATTGAGATTAAAAGATCTAAAAGTTACGCAAAAACTTAACATGATCTGATACGTGCCAGGTAAAGCCACATTGACGTACACAAAGTCGTGATGGATTTCTAAATCTGGTGCAATCCGGTTGTGGCAAAGAAGGCAATCCAATTAAAAAAGGCCCTAAAAAAGGAGCGCAGTCCTACTAAAACAAAAGAGCATAGTCCGGTTGTATGTAGGAGTTGTACAACGATTGCATCTAGGAGTTGTAGTACTGCATGCAATGACGTCAGCAGTTAGGAAATTTAATAGGTTTGGTCGGTACGTGTCTAATGACGTCAGCAGTTAGGAAATTAAATAGGTTTGCTCGGTACGTGGCTGCTAGCCAGGTTAGCTGGCCATGAATTGATTTTTTTAGAGGACTTGATGGATTTCAATATACTATTGTTGTTATTTTTGAGGGATCAATAGAAATACTGGCACTAGAATACTAGATACATACACACAATTCGTTTTTATTGATTAGGTCGATAGTAAATGTATTGTTTAAGTTTTTTCATATATATGATTAGACACACACACCCTAAACTTTTATATGAAAAAATTATACATATGAGCTTAAACCTAAAACTAAAATGTGTGTTAAAAAGTATATGTGGACGTGCATGGGTTATTTAGATAGTCAACACACACGGGTATGATAATATATGGACAAAAGAAGAAAATTGTTTTTTTTTCAAATGCGAAAATTGATTTCAGTATACCAAATATTGGCGCTAGATTGAGATACGTAAAATCATTTTTTAATTGAATATAGGGAGTTTTTTTAGAGGACTTGATGGATTTCAATATACTATTGTTATTATTTTTGAGGTATCAATATTAAATACTAGCACTAGATACATACACACAATCCATTTTTATTGATTAGATCGATAGTAAATGTATTGCTTAAGTTTTTTCATATATATGATTAGACACACACACACTACACTTTTATATGAAAAAATTATACATACCAGCTTAAACCTAAAACTAAAATGTGTGTTAGAAAGTATATGTGGACGTGCATGGGTTATTTAGATAGTCAACACACACGGGTATGATAATATATGGACAAAAGAAGAAAATTGGTTTTTTTCAAACGAGAAAATTGATTTCAGTATACCAAATATTGGCGCTAGATTGAGATACGTAAAATCATTTTTTAATTGAATATAGGGAGTAAATTTCCTATGAAAGTATGTTCATATATATAATAAAATTGTAATTCGTACCAACATGACATTGCCTCGGTCGGTAAGAATAAGCTGCGATGATGGGACAAAATGAAAAAAATGTTCTAGAAAATACATACATACATACATACATACATGGATGCATGCATGCATGCATGCATACATACATACATATAATGTTTGAATGCATGCATGCATACATACATATAATGTTTTACTAAATCTTGGTGAATATGGATACATAACATTAATAGGAAAGCATCATAGAATATTAGAGTAATACCCATATGTTGATGCATTTCTATGCATGGCGTCTCCTAATAGAATCTAACTACAATACCACTATTGATAAGAAATGTGGAAGGGAAGTGCACGATGTTTTTATGAGCCATCAATATTTCAATTGATTCTCATTTGAAATTTCTCTAGAATATATAAAATACTTAGATTGTCGTGCTATTTTTGGTGTCTAATTTCTCAAGGTGTGCACCGTGTTGAGAAGAAATCCCATAGTCAAATATAATGTATTGGTTGACCTAAAATTTGACAATGTGATAACAAATCTAGCCGCGCAAATGCGCGGGTCACCCCTGCTAGTTTCCTGTATAAGAATAATTCCAGTAATTGAGTTATTGCGTTAACATTGCGTCAGGGTGACGTCAGTGGTCAACGGGGCCGGCCCAGGTCAAACCTGACCAGTGGGACCCGCGTGTCAGTAGTTAATTAACTAGCTAATTTTGGTTAGTGCTAATCTAAGTTAATTAGCAGGGCGGTCCCACGTGTCATAGACTCAGGGGAAGTCAACTTGGGCCCACACAGGGTCAAACAGGGTCAAACTCGGAGTGATGCGGGTTTCATGCTCCGGCGACCAAAACAACGGCGGAGAGCATCTACGCGTAGCTGGGAGCAAGCCGCATCGAGTGGTGGCAGTGGGTGGAGCTGGGGTGGCCGGAAACGTCGCCGGCGACAACCTTGGCGGTCGCCGGAGTTCGGGCAAGGTCGAAACAGAGGCTACGGGGCACGGTGAGGCACGTGGAGTGGTGCTACGGGCTCCTGTGAGTGCGGTGAGTGCGTTGGTCACAATGGTGTGGCCGGTGGGTGGCCGGAGTCACGTCGGCGAGGAGCTCGGCGGTGGCGGGTGCTCGGGTGAGCGTGGTGCGGTGCACATGGTGCAGGAGGGAGTTAGTGGAGAGGGGGCGGAGGTAGCTGGGCTCACGGCGATCATAACGAGGCAGACGGTGAGGTCGGGGACGAGCTGGTGTTGCGGTGAAGGCGAAGGGGATCTCCGGCGGCCGGAGTTGGGGAAGACGGGGGCGGGGACGACTCCAGAGCGGGCGAGCGCTCGGGGCTCGGCCTGCTCGACGTAGTCGACGACGGCGGAGCTCGTGGACATGGTGACGCGGCACGGGGACGACGACGGACGCGGTTATCATGGTGGCACGGGCGCGGCGGCGTCGGCCATGGTGCGGGAGAGCGAGGGAGAGGGGCTGGGGAGGAGAGGGCGTGTCTGCGAGCTCGGGGGAGGAGTGTGTGACCGAACCAGGGCAGGAGCACGGCGAGGGGAGGAAGTAGGGCGGCGGGCAGCTGCGTGGCACGCGCAGGTGCCGGCGTCGAGCACCTGCCTGCCTGCCTGGCCAAGCCAAGCAGCTGCTGGAGCGGTGGCTGGGCTGGGCCGGCAGGTGGGCCTGCTAGGTGGCGCCAGGTAAGCCTCTACTCTCTCTCTGCTTTCTGTTTTTCTTTTTATTTATTCCTGTTCTGTGTTTTGAAATAGTAAAAATACTATTTCATTTAGGAAAACCCTGAAAATATTCAGAGGCACATTTGAAAATATTCTCAACAGCCTAAAATTACTTTCAGGATTATTTGGGCATTTTAAAATATTTATAGGATTTAAATTGCCCAAATGCAATTAGTAATGAATTAATCCAATGACCTTATGATGTCCTAGAAAAGTGGGCACAATTTTTGTCAAAGGTTTAAACCCAAAACAAAAAGGGTGGACTTTTTAGAAGGGCATTTGAGGTTCATTGAAAAAGTTTTTAGTAAACCCTAGTTGTTCCAGGGGGGTGCTGGGGCTTCTGTCATCCCCATTTCAGTTTTTTGGGAAGATAAACATGATGCAACACTCTAATGCATGAACTAGCTAGGGTGTGACAACTCACCCCCACTCAAAAGAATCTCGTCCCGAGATTTAGGATCCGTTGGGAAGAAGGTGGGGTACTCGAGTCGAAGACGATCCTCCCTTTCCCAAGTGGCTTCTTTTTCAGAGTGGTGTGACCATTGAACCTTAAGAAACTTGATGTTATGGCGTCGAGTGGTACGCTCGGCTTGATCAAGGATACGAACGGGATATTCCCGATATGAGAGATTATCTTGTAGATCAAGCGTTTCGTGGTCCACTCCACAGATAGGATCCGCGAAGCAACGCCTGAGTTGAGAAACGTGGAAGACATCGTGAACTCTGGAAAGATGCGGAGGTATTTCCAATTGGTAGGCAACTTCTCCTCGTTTGGCAAGAATCCGAAAGGGTCCAATGTAACGAGGAGCCAATTTGCCTTTGATACCGAAATGATGGGTTCCCTTTAACAGAGTAACCCGACGGTAAGCCTTCTCTCCGACTTCATAAGTCATGAGCTTATGTTTACGGTCATATTGGCTCTTTTGACGAGATTGGGTTGTTTTCAATTTCTCACGAATAACGCGAACCTTCTCTTCTACTTCCTGAATCATATCCGGGCCAAAGAGTTTTCTTTCCCTGGTTTCTGACCAGTTAAGAGGCGTTCGACATTTTTGTCCATAGAGAACTTCGAAAGGAGCTTTGCCCAAGCTAGCTTGGTAACTATTGTTATAAGCGAACTCCGCGAATGGAAGGCATTTCTCACAGTCCATTCCGAATGAGATGACCGAAGCTCGGAGCATATCCTCCAGGATTTGATTTACTCGCTCTACTTGACCACTTGATTGGGGGTGGAAGGCGGTGCTAACAGAGAGACGAGTTCCCATAGCATTTTGGAAACTTTCCCAAAATCGAGAGGTGAAGAGACTCCCACGGTCTGAGTTAATTTCCAATGGGACACCATGAAGAGACACTATTCAGGAGATGTATAGGTCAGCTAGCTGGCTAGCAGTGATACTCTCACGAACAGGTAGGAATTGGGCTACTTTGGAAAGACGATCGATCAGGCCAAAGATAGCATTACTCCCTCTCTTGGTCCTGGGAAACCCAGTAATGAAATCCATACTGATTTTATCCCATTTCCATTCAGGAATAGCCAAAGGTTGAAGGGTGCCAGCAGGCCGTTGATGCTCTGCTTTAACACGATGATAGACGTCGCAACTAGCAATGTATTGAGAAATTTCTCTCTTCATCCTAGTCCACCAAAACCTCTGGCGCAGGTCTTGATGCATTTTAGTGCTACCGGGATGAATGGCGAGAGGGGATTCATGAGCTTCCTTAAGAATCAACTGTCGTAGATGTTGTTTCTTGGGAACCACCAAGCGGTTCTCGAAGAAGACAACACCTCACTCATCCATGGAAAAACATTTAGAAACTCCACTAGCGATGTTTTCCTTAATCTGGAATATGCCCTTATCACGCTTCTGGGCAGCTATGATTTGATCTGTAAGGTTAGGCTTCGCCACCAGGGTGAATAGGAATCCTCAAGGAATTATGTGAAGGTTAAGCTTACGAAATTCCTCGTGGAGAAGTGGTTGACTTTGTTGTAACATCAGGTTGTTACAATAAGATTTACGACTTAGCGCATCAGCCATGACATTGACCTTGCCCGAGGTGTAAGTTATTCCTAAGTCGTAATCCGAGATCAACTCGACCCAACATCTTTGCCTAAGATTCAAATCCGGTTGGGTGAAGATATATTTCAAACTTTCATGATTAGTGAAGATCTCGCAACGATTACCGAGAAGGTAATGTCGCCAAGTTTTAAGTGCATGGACTACAGCTGCAAGCTCTACATCATGTGTGGGATAGTTTTCCTCATGTGGGTGTAATTGCCGTGAAGCATAGGCAATTACCTGCTGATCTTGCATGAGTATGCAACCTAGTCCTTGTCGCGAGGCGTCGCAATTGATAATAAAGTCCTTGGAGAAGTCTGGTGGTACCAGTACGGGAGCAGATGTCAGACGTCTTTTTAGTTCCTGGAAGCTGAACTCGCACTGTGGGGTCCACTCGAAATTTTTATCTTTCTTGAGGAGTTCAGTTAGAGGTTTAGCAACCTTGGAGAAATTCTCGACGAAGCGGCAGCAATAGCTCGCTAAGCCAAGGAAGCTCCGAACTTGCTTGACCGTTTCAGATGGAGTCCAATCAAGGACGGCTTGAACTCGCTCGGGATTGACAGCAATACCCTTACCAGAGATTACATGGCCTAGATAGGTCACTTCTGGCAACCAAAATTCACACTTGGAGAACTTGGCATAAAGGCAATGCTCTCGAAGATTCATCAATACCATCCATAGATGTTCGGCATGTTCTTCCTCGCTCTTGGAGTAGATGAGTATATCATCGAGGTATACCACGACGAATTCATCCAAATACTCCATGAAGACCGAGTTCATTAGCTGAGAGAAGGTGGCTGGGGCATTGGTTAAACCGAAGGACATAACGGTGTACTCGTATTGGCCATAGCGAGTAACAAAGGCCGTTTTGGGAATGTCCCCGTTTTTTATTTTGATTTGATGGTAGCCCAACTTCAAATCCATCTTGGAAAAGCCTGAGGATCCAGCGAGCTGATCATACAGATCGTTGATCCTGGGAAGCGGATACTTGTTCTTGATAGTGACCAAGTTGACAGGTCGGTAATCTACAACCATCCGATCCGTTCCATCCTTCTTCTTGACGAAGAGGACGCGGCAAGCCCAAGGAGAGGAACTAGGACGGATGAAACCCTTTTTCAAGGACTCATCGAGTTGGTTCTTAAGCTCGGCTAGCTCTAAGGGTGCCATCTTATAGGGTCTTCTAGAAATTGGGACGGTTCCCGGAACAAGGTCTATCACGAACTCGACATCCCTGTCAGGTGGAACACCTGGCAGTTCTTATGGAAAGACATTCGGGAAGTCTCGGACTACTAGGATATCTTCAAGGTCTGGGAGGGGGTTGGCATTTAGGGAGTAAAGCTGGCGCTTGGCCACTCGAGTTAAGACATTTACTGTCTTGCCCGATGGGTGAGTAAGTTGAACGGTTCTAGTGGCACAATCAATTTTAGCATAATGAGCTGACATCCAGTCCATACCCAAGATGATGTTTATGTCCGAGGACTTGAGAGCTATTAAGGATGCAAGGAAGACAAGTCTATCGACAAGAATTTCATTCCCATGGCTTACTCTAGAAGTTTGCCATTTGGAACCCGGAGTTTGAATTACCATGGAAGTGGGCATGTCACAGAATGTCGTGTTATGCAATCGAGTATAGTTCTCAGATATAAATGAATGAGATGCTTCAGTATCGAAAAGAACAGATGCCGAATGGAAATTAACAAGGAGCGTACCAAGGATGACGTTAGGATCATCATGAGCCTCCTGAGCTGAGACATAGTTGACATGGACACGTGCAGTGGTGGCTGGCTTGGCGTAGAATGTCTTTCCCGCTGGCTTACCACGGCAAACGGACTTTCCAGAATGGTTGGGGTTGTTGTTTTGGGGACACTCTCGAATGTAGTGACCCGGCTCTCCACACTTGAAACATGTCACAACATTGGGGCGTGGAGCAGCATTAGCAGCGGGGCCACCATAGGACTTAGGTGGTGCAAACTGCTGGTTGGGGCGAGGCGCCTCAAAGGATGGCCTCGGAATGAACCTGAGTGGCAGCGCTGTGCTTGGAATCCACACCCGGCGCTTCTGAGATCCAAAGCCGGATGAAGAACCAAAGTCACGAGAGTGCTTGCGTGAAGCGTCACAGTCAGTCTGGCCTGTCTCAACACTGATGGCCTTATTGACCAACTTCTAGAAGGAGGTGCACTCGTGCAGATGAAGATCGCGGCAAAGCTCGGGGCTAAGTCCCTTGCGGAACCTTGCTTGCTTCTTAGCGTTGGTGGATACTTCTTCAGGAGCATAACGTGCTAGATTCCCAAACTCACGACTATAAGCATCCACAGTCAGTCTGCCTTGGGTGAAATTGCAGAACTCTTCCCTCTTACGATCCATGAGACCTTCCGGGATGTGATGCTCACGGAAAGCCTCACTGAATTCAGCCCAAGTATTGATTTGGCTGACCGGGCGCATAGCCTCAAAGTTTTCCCACCAAAGGCTAGCAGGGCCTTCGAGGTCATAGGCAGCATAGGTAACCTTATCAGCTTCGGCTACGTTGGCAGAACGTAGCTTGTGGGTGATGCTGCGAAGCCAGTCATCCGCGTCAAGGGGCTCGATGGAATGATTAAACTTCGGTGGGTACAACTTAATAAATTCATTGATTGACACCAAGTCGTTTCGCTGATGACGTGAAATGTTCTGCTCAATCCGCTCCAGCAAACGGTTAGTCTCACGCTTGTTTCTTTCTGCCTCCAGCATAACTTCGGCCAGAGAAGGCGAGTGAGGCAGATTCTCACCCCTAGCTGCACTGGCTTCCCCCTGCTCCGAGGCAGCAGAGTTGCTGCGGGTGTCGGGGATATACCCTGTGGCGTAACCCGGCCGGAAGTATAAACCGGCCGGACTTGGCGATTCACCGCCGACCCGCATAGACCAGATGGTTTACACGCAACCGGACTGAACATTATGATTCACTGGTAACCCGGCGGACGAGACAGACGGTGGCAAGGCCCAAGGCCCAGAAGGCCGGCTCATGTTATGGTGGGCCGGTTTAAGAGGAAAGGCGTGAGGAATATTTTTCTTACAAGGAGTTAAGACCTGGACTTGTATCTGGTTTGTATTATAGATAGACTAGTCCTAATCCAACTAGGACTAGTCATGTAAACCGCCCCTTCAACATATATAAGGAGGGGCGGGGCTCCCCAAAGGGGGAGAAAAAAAAGAAGAAACAATTTTTAGGGCTAGACACAAAGAGCCGGTTTACCGGCGACTCTCTCATGATCATAATGAGACCTAGCCTCAAACAGCATGTAGGGCTATTACCGGATGATGTTTCCCGGGGCCTGAAGTTGTCTAAATCCTTGTCTAGTGTTGTGTCTATCGATTCCACTCAACCCCTCTCAAGCTACCACATAGATGTGTTGGCCTCGCGACTAAGTCCTCACCCTAGGACATTTGCCGTGACAATTCCACGACAGTTGGCGCCCACCGTGGGGCCTGCGCACGGTGATGTTGAGTTCTTGAAGGGATCTCTCGGAGGGATCGAGAAGTTAGTAATTTTCCGGCTGGACAAGAGCCGGCCTGGAAGGATCAATGTCGAAGCTTGGTTGATCAGTCAAGAGTGAAGAAAAGTTTCAGCAACAGTATCAAGGAGAGGATCGAGACGAAAGGATTAAAGTTGCCTGTCCTCGCGCCACCGCCGATCGCCTACAAACGACTGGATTTTTCGCTGCAGCGATCATATTGCAACAGTACGCCAAGATCGACAGGAGTTCAGTGCAGGCGTAAGTCGTCCGAGGCCGCGATCTAATCCGTCGGGTTCCACGGTTTTTTCCACACTGTCAGGTTTCAAGTCCCGAGAAGATTCATGTCCGTGGTTACACATTGATCCACTAGTTGCTGCCTTCGCGTGCGAACACACGCCAAAACCTGCTATTGCATCAGCTCAAGTGATCCTAGTAAAAAAAGAAAGAAAAGGGGAAAGACAGCCGACGAACAGTCAACGAGACGGAATCAGATTTGGCCACGACTCGGAGGCGGGGATGGACGAGGGCCTCGGATCGAGCCACCATTTCTTGCGCCGCGCCTAGCTGCCAGACCGTGACCGCCTCTAATTCACATTGAGCCGCCGCCGTTGCAGGCGTGCCTCGAGTGAGCCTCTCGCGTGGGCCTCTGGCACGGCCACACCGTTCCGCCTGATGCCCCCAAGTTGCCTCGCGCCGTCCCGGATTACTCTGCCATCACGGACCTGCCGTCTTCGCCTCCTCCGAGTCGCTATCGCGCCTGGCTACCTGCGAGTCGCTCCTCCTCGCTCCCGCGTGAGCTCGCTCCTGTGGCCTGGCGTTGGCTTCACCTTCTGCTGCAGACCATCCGGGCTGCCCGGCGCGTCGTCCGTCTCCGCCACAGCCTGGTGCCTCCGAATCACTTTCTTCAACGCCGAGCCGGTTTTCGCGGTCATCATCTACAAGAGCCGCCGTCCGGGGTTTGAATCGGGCCTTCACCCGTGGTTACATCAGCTGCCTGATTGGTTCTGCGCATGAGACGCCGCCCTGACGGATTGCTGATCAGCCGAAGCTGCGCCCTAAACAGCAGCGATGAGGCCACCCCTACCGCGCTAGCCGGCTATGCCCGCCTTTCTACCTCCGTTGCAGGTTTACTCCAAAACTATCAAACGTGAAACGGGCACTTGCTTGGCGAGTTGTGGCAAGGAAATTCCATTTATTTTACCGGATCCAAAGTAGCACTTGATGGCATCACTTGATCAAGTTGTTGTTGGTAATAATCTGGTTTCAGTAAAGAACAAAAGAGCAAGGAGTTTGATTGAGTAAAAAAGACAAAGAATGGTTCGATATGCATGTTGAAGCTTGGTTTGCTTGGTTTGCAGACATCTGACAAAAAAATATTAGGTGCTATCTTCACATTTATTTTATTAAAACACTTTTTTCCTCCCACAAACACACTGCTCTGTCTTGTGGTATTTTTTGTGTGCAGGAAAAAATCCACTACAAAGTGGTATTAGGCCACGAAGATGGGGCATGCCGACATCATTCAGCACAGCTGGTCGTTGTTCCCGCACCGGTTTATAACGCCGTGGCCATCTCTCGCGACCGCGCCGGTTTACAACGCCGTAGCCGTCTGCCGCGGCTGATCCGCCCGTGAAACGATTTCAACTTCACTTAGTGATCATCAATTTCATGGCGGATTATTTCTGGCCTGGCACATCAGGTGATATCCATCTAAATTTATCTATTAAACACTTATTGTTTTTTGTCAAAGAACAATTACTTTGTCCTATAATATTTTTACACAGGACAATTTTTTATGCCATTATACCTCAGATACGGAGTGCGTGCACTAGCATTCGTCCATGCCACGCTGCTCGACAGACATGCGTGCAAGCCACTGTTCCCACGGTCCAGTCTGCGTCAACTCGTCAAGACCGCGTGAATTATCCAATAGAGCACACACATGCCGCTGTCCCCCGCAGTCCGGTCTACATCAACATATGGCTGATTTACACGCCCACACCGGTTTACAACGCCGCGGCCGGTTCATCCGTCTGCTCGCATGGCCGACTCGCCCATGATTGATTTCAGCTTCACCATGGTGATCATCCACTCCGCAGTGGATGTTTTCCGGCCTAAACATATCAGGTGAAATCCATCCATTGTATTTTCATATTATATATTGCTTTCTTTAAAAGAGCAATTACTCTGGCTTGCAAGTTCTTCAATGCAGGACAAGTTATATTACTTGGCTGTTGAATGACTCATACCGGTTTACATCACGGTTAAATATGGAGAATCTCAAGCCAACTCCTCGAGTCATCTTGAGACTTGGGGGCTACAATGACATGGCTCGGGAACTCCGGGTCATTGGAGAGAATGATAACCTGGTTACGGAGGCCACCGCCATACTGATGAAAATTTAAAGGCCGTTAGAATTTTACCGGTTCAAAATAAAGATTCCAGTTTAAAATCCGGTTCAAGAGGCATCTCTCTCCCGCAAAGCTTTGAAGCTCTCAAATCCGGCTCAAACATTCAGCTCAAGGTAAATTTGTCTCTTACAAAACTTTCAAACTCTCAATATCCGGTTCAAAAAGAATTCATCTCTCGCAAGTTCGAGTTCTCAGAAAAATTAAAGATTGACAAAGAAAACTTGCTGCCATGATGCGCGGTTCAAACATGGGTATCCTGCCTTATTGATTTATCATATTATTGATCACTTGGGGTTTCCTGTTCAAACATAGGTGTATTCACCAAAGAGAACATAGTGTTACTACCCTCTTTATCTGGCTATCAAGCCAATATTACATAAGAGCACATCTCTGGTTACTTCGGTAATCCAGCTATCAAGCCAATATTATCATAAGGGGCCAAAGAGAGTCTGTTGCACAGCACAGCTCAAACATGGGTATCCCTTGAGCATAACTCATAATATCACTTGGGGCTATGTTCGAACCATAGTCACACCTCTTGATCAGCGTAAGGCCACCAGGGAAATCACTTGGGGGCTTGGTCGTATTCGAACCATAGCTACACCTCTTGATCGGCGTAAGGCCACCAGGGAAGTTACTTGGGGGCTCTTTGCTTCGCAACGGACTAAGAGTCTGCACCCTTGTAATAGGCTATCAAGCCAGGCTTGGAAGCCAGGTGTACGCACCTAAAACCCCGGATTAACCTGCCTTCTTTAAGTAAGTCACTCCGCCCAGGTAAACCTGGTACGACCCGCGAACATTTGACAGTCAATCTCATAGACCCTGAACTTGTCAAATTTAAAACGTGATTGGTTAAAGATTGAGGTCCATCTTAAGAGGCTTTGTGAAATGGTTAATTCAGTGGCCTGGCAGCCCATGAAAAGCCTCGATTTGGAGCCTGGCAGCTCGTAAAAAGCCTCACATGTTCTTTTTTGAGTTCTATTTGCCAAGTTTTTTCGTCTTTGCTGAGGTTCATAATATCTTCTGATAAACCGTCGTCCTTGACCCGTCTTGGCTTTCAACTACAATTTGTCAGTACATGATCAGTTATAATTCGGCGTTTCTTAATCTGGTCCGGTTTGACTAACAAGTCGCCAGTATTATATATGGATAATCCGGTGTTTATTACAACCCGGTACAGTTTTATCATAAACCGGCAAAATATGGAAGGAGTTATCAGTACTCAAGATTGGGGTTATTACCCTTACTACAAAAAGTTGGTAAACCAACGATGTGATTCACTTTACTAGTATGATATACTTCATATTTGATTATTCTTAAGTGCGGCCTTGGTTATAAACCCGGGTTATATGTTGGGCATTATGACCCGTCCGGCGGTAAACCGCCAGGACACTTTAAACTTGTTGTATGCAGAAACAAGTTGAATCAAGAAGGATTATAAAACACCGGCATTTATTAACCCGGCCTGGCTTTCGACTATAAGTCGCCAGTATGATGATAAATTATCCGGTGTTTATTAAATCGGCCTGGCTTGGGACTATAAGTCGCTAGTATATATCTGGATTGTGCCATTGGAATCATGCGCTCATAGATCATTGGATTATATTATTCAAATCTTCAAATAGCCAACATGGCTGGATTTTTATTATGGTTATCAATAACCAATATTATGATAGAGGTTTTCAAAGTCGCTTTAGCGTAATGCCTATCATATTATGAATGGATATGATTTATTCTACAATTGAAGGAATAGTCCCGAGTCGCTGCAGGCTTACGACCCGGCACTTGGGGGCTACATTATTCAAGTTGGGATTACATCAAATATGCAAGTCTCATGTCGCAGCAAGCATACACCATGACACTTGGGGGCTAATGCAAAGTCATTTTTTGCTCACCTTATTGAAGACCCGACTCATCACAGTGTAATGAGCTGGCCCTTGGGGGCTACCAATTGCTCCTGGCAACAATTCAAGGTACACTAGTTTTTAATCCATTATATTGAAGAGTCCACTGCTCAGTTGGTAAAGCACAAAGCTCTTAAACCTTGTGGACATGGGTTCAAGCACCATGATGGGGATTACATCATATCATGTTATTTTCAATGAAGTTTATACAAAGTCCTTGCTCATTATTGCATAATGATCCGGCCCTTGGGAGCTACACTGGTTGAAGTTTTTTATGAGCGTAAGGCAATTACAAGTCCCAGGTTGCTGCAAGCATGACAACCCATCACTTGGGGGCTACATATGTGGGATATTCAGTTTTGACTAATGACTGAGATGAACAATCTAGATTTCTTCAAAGTTGCAGTATTTATATTGAAACAAGTCTTAAGCCATTACTTTGTTCTGCTCAAGACTTGGGGGCTACAAGTATTATATTATTATCGGAGAAATATTTTCAAATTCTCTGTTTTGAGTAAACCAGATTGACCTGGCGTCACCAATTATTATGACCCTGTGTCTGCAACTCGGCATCATCAATAATCATGAACCAGCGTTGGCAACAATCATGAACCGGCGTTAGCAACAATCATGACCCGGAATTATCAGTTTTTATAACCCGGCAGTTTCTGGCAATGATAAACCGGCAAGTTCTACATCTTCAAACCGTTTGAATATCAGATGAGTATTTCAAGACCAATATTTCTTAAGCCGGCGCTTTGGAAGCCGACTCAAGTGGATTATTCTTCACAATATTTTTCTATGAGAAACCAATGTCAGCAATTTGAGTATGAAGCTGGTTATTGACCCGGATTTTCTAGAAGGAGGAATGACAAGGACTTAAGGATGATCAGGTGCCAGTTTACAAGAATTCTTAACCCGAAGCACAACCTGTGTTTATTTTGTAGCATAAGTTTACCATGGATAAATCCAAGCTAAACTTGGGGGCTAATGTCAGGGATATACCCCGTGGCGTAACCCGGCCGGAAGTATAAACCGGCCAGACTTGGCGATTCACCGCCGACCCGCACAGACCAGACGGTTTACATGCAACCGGACTGAACATTATGATTCACTGGTAACCCGGCGGACGGGACAGACGGTGGCAAGGCCCAAGGCCCCGAAGGCCGGCTCATGTTATGGTGGGCCGGTTTAAGAGGAAAAGCGTGAGGAATATTTTTCTTACAAGGAGTTAATACCTGGACTTGTATCTGGTTTGTATTATAGATAGAGTAGTCCAAATCCAACTAGGACTAGTCATGTAAACCGCCCCTTCAACATATATAAGGAGGGGCAGGGCTCCCCAAAGGGGGAGAAAAAAAGAAGAAACAATTTTTAGGGATAGACACAAAGAGTCGGTTTACCGGTGACTCTCTCGTGATCATAATGAGACCTAGCCTCAAACAGCATGTAGGGCTATTACCGGATGATGTTTCCCGGGGCCCAAAGCTGTCTAAATCCTTGTCTAGTGTTGCGTCTCTTGATTCCGCTCAACCCCTCTCAAGCTACCACATAGATGCGTTGGCCTCGCGACTAAGTCCTCACCCTAGGACATCTGCCGTGAAAATTCCACGACAGCGGGTGTTGACCATCCTAGGAAAAACAAGACAACGGTTTATACAAGGATGGCACAATCTTGGCAAGGAAGTGCAGAATGTAATGGATAACATGGAATGCTGAGATGTTCATTGCACGACATGGTAATATAGCAACTACCGTATATATACCATTGGTCATACACACTGTACATAATTTAGTACAAGCCCAGGCTAGAGTACAACTATGGTGAAAGACATTACATCTCATCGGAGGCATTCCAAGCTCCTATACATTATTTTTCTACACCTCCGGAGCGTGATACACACCAAGTCATATCCCACGGTCACGCAGGACTGTGGAGAATACAACTATTATAGTACTAGTGAAACTACTACTAGCTCAGATGGCTCCGTAGTAATCCTCATAAAAGTCACCACCAAAGCCTGGAAGCGGAACATGATCATCTCGGAACGGACGGTCCTGCGGAGCCTGCGGACCATAGGGACTCGGATGTGGCCTTGGTCCCACAGACGGTGGGAGACGAGGACCACGAGGAGGGGTGATGCCTCCTACATCATGCCACTCCATAAAATCTGGCAATCCAGACCGCACAGGGTACAGGTCCCTCAGGTCCATGTATCCTGCCTGTACAGTAGGTGCAAACCGAGTCAAAGTGGCTGAGTGATCAGCACAAGAGTTGAAAAGCTCCATACGCAAGGCCCGATTTTCGCGGTCCTTATCCTCGAGCATCTTGGCAGTGGTGTGGAGTAGTGACTCCTCATGTGTAGAGTCATAGTACAAAGCCTGATAGTACCCCTGTGCTCCAGGGAGTGAGGCTGGCATGTAGTGGAAATCGGTGTTCTGAAGCAAGGCAGTCCTGGCTCGAATGATAGTCATCATTGAGTAAGCTGCATCCTGCACAGACATCTCAATAGTAACCCCAAGCCCATAAGAGCAGTGGAGGGGTTCAGTGGCTCCAGGATAAGAGGGATATATCCTGACGGTACAAAGGTACTGGCTCTGGTTGAAGTCTCGAAACTACTCCTCGACGGTATATTTCAGATACCATCGATAGCCTGTCTCGACCATCACTCGGACCAACATGGCTGTGTGACCGGGTACATCGAGGCACCGGGTCAGACGAACCACTTGGTTCTGGGAACGGGTGGCCATCTGAAAGCACCGAATAATGCAAAGGCATTAGAATTTCCTAGGAGAAATCAGACAGCATAACGGCTGTAAATGCTCAGAAAAAGATTTGAGACATTCACCACAGTTTGCAAAACCACTCAACAACATCATATCAAGGTTCTGGTTCAACTGACAACATACTAAGAGTAGTAGAAACTGTACTGAGGCTTGTAACAACAATCCTATAAGCTACTACGGATTAGTAACACGTGAACCTGATAGAAAGAAGAGAGCCTAGTCCTTAACCCACGTAGAATGAGAAGAGAATGAATCAGATAAGAGGGCATAAGGTAAAGGAGTAAAAGAGCCTTATGTTCCCTTCCACAATCAGTTCCCCTATATATAACTAAAGCATTTCTAGACTCGACATCGACCAGTTTGGCTCCATGAACCTACAGGCAGTCCGGCTCTAATTCCAACGCTGTCAGGACCCCGATTCCAAGTCACATTGATCTAGCCGGTAACACCTCATATCACTTTGCGGCCTCACGCACGATATCCCCACGGGTGTCGCCTTACCAATGCATGGGACCGTTTGCGCCTTTTGGCTCACGTATATGATAGTGTCGCCAGCATCCATATGACAGACAACCCGGGCCGACATGGCTAGTCATGAACCCAAAGCGGCACAGACCTATAGGGACATGCATACATGAATCACATCGAGCATGTTGGTCAACAACGTGTGAATCCGGGCTGTATCACTGGGCTAACAGGACTCCAGGGAACCCGGGCTGTAGCAGGCTAGGAAGGACTCCGGATGTCACCGCGTGACATTTCCTCGAAGGGACAGACATAGGAACGAAGTGAAACACATGCCGGCCAGTCAAGTGTCCTGAGCAGTAGTGCTGGGCTAGCAGGACTCCGGTGAACCGGGCTGTAGCAGACTACTATGGCTCAAGGAGCACTAGACTACATTTCCCCATAAGAGAGGCTGCCAAGGATAAACAACTAGATTGCCGGATCCCACACATACCAAGCATTTAAATCATACACAAAATATGCTCGATATGTGTAAATACAACATGGCATCACAACAAAACTCTACAACTCAAGTACTTTATTTAAAGGCTCCGGAGAGCCATCCATAACATGTTCATACAGGTAGGGGTCACAAGATTTGACACTCAAGTCATACAAGCATACAAGCATACAAGCACATGCGGAAGAAAATAAGTCTGGGTATAGACACTAGAAAGAAAGAAGGCTTGTCGAAGCCTATCTATCTACATAGGGCCCTCCATGGACAGAATCACCACCTGGGTGGCAAGTTACTCATCGAAGTCGAGGTCTACGTAAAACCCATCGGAGGGGGCGGTGTTGTCATCTGAAAACAGTAATTAAAGCAACATGAGTACAAAGGTACTCAGCAAGTCTTACAACAGATCCTACTATACATGCTTATTCTCAAGGTGGTGGAGTTATTGCAGCAAGCCAGCTTTGAATCTTGGCTAAGCTATCTTATGAGACACCACTGTAAAATAGTTTTCGCACATGAGTCCACTTATCACCAACACAATACTCCATCGGGGATCCTCCCTCGTCATTCTATGAGAGGGCCATCCTCTGTACTCACACTTATCTTGAGTCTTTTAGTAGTAACCATTAACTTGTCTATGAACTGTATAGACAACCAAGTAGTCCTTTACCGCGCACGCGGCTATTCGAATAGTTTTATACCCTGCAGGGGTGTACTTCATCACACATGTTTCCACCACTTAGCATCTGCACACGACATGTGCTCGGCAGACTTCAAGCGAAAGCCGACGTGGGTGTAGACCACGACCTGACTAACCGCACAAGTCTCTAGTCTAGGTTTATCGCCTATTCGGGTTCCATCCGCAAGGAAATCCGGCTGGGGTGTCCTCAACGGCCCCAAATGATGTGTGCAGGGTTCCCGAGACACCAAACAGGCGACTCGGTACACCGTGCCATGGTGTATCTACCGCATCATAGCCCACCCCTGGGGTCTGCGCTACGCACGGCCGCCAACACATAACCTATAAACACTAGAAACTAGTTGCAACTCCTGGACAGAGGACGAGAGGGATCAGTAAGTCGAGCGGGGTCGTATTTCAGGGCCCAATGTGTGGTAGTAGCTTAATCTTAAATCATGCATACAGATCTCAGTTCTTAGGGATGGCCTCAATGAAACAACCCACCATGTACTCCTACATGGCCTCTCATCGATACCTTTACCAACTCATGTTCAACACATCCCTCACATTACCGTCGTAATCATTTCACTCTAGCCCATCACCCAGATGAACCAGACCTAACACAACCCTAAGCATAGCAGGCATAGCAAGGTAGGAAACACACACATGGCTCAATCAACTCCTACACATGCTAGTGGGTTTCATCTAGTTACTATGGCAATGACAGGTCATGCAGAGGATAAGGGTTCAACTACCGCATCACACAATAGTATGAAATGTTGTTGTCTTAATGCATTAAAAGAGAGCAGAAGCGAGAACATGGGATTGTATCGATATGATCAATGGGGTTGCTTGCCTGATGGAGTAGTAGTAGGGTACTTCCCTTCAGCTGGATACTCGGAAATATCCTCGGAGGCAGAACCTACCATGAAAGACACCACATAACACAATCATCACATGGCAATATGCAACAATATGATGCATGCTATGACATGGCAATATGAGGTGTCCTGCCTAATGCAATGTGAAACAAGTTGGTTTGGGTCCATTTGAATCAAATGGAGGCTTATGTTCTTAACCCTTATAAGTGTATTAGATTTTTTCACCTAAACAGCAAGTTTAAAGTGTTTTGTCATCCATGAAACCATTACAGATGGAAAGATTAAATTTTTCTGATCAAATTTCATATATAAATCTTTGCATTTGGAGTTACAGATTAAAAGTTATGAATTTTTGAAGTTTGTAATATTTTCTGGAATTACCTGTATAAGAATAATTCCAGTAATTGAGTTATTGTGTCAGCATTGCGTCAGGGTGACGTCAGTGGTCAATGGGGCTGGTCCAGGTAAAACCTGACCAGTGGGACCCGCGTGTCAGTAGTTAATTAACTAACTAATTTTGGTTAGTGCTAATCTAAGTTAATTAGCAGGGCGGTCCCACGTGTCATAGACTCAAGGGAAATCAACCTGGGCCCACACGAGGTCAAACAGGGTCAAACTCGCCGGCGTTTAGCCGCGGGCGAGGCCAGACACGGCGGAGTGATGCGGGTTTCGTGCTCCGGTGACCAAAACGACGGCGGAGAGCATCTACGCGTAGCTGGGTTAGTAGCGGGTTTCGTGCTCCGGTAATTGAGTTATTGTGTCCCACGTGTTAGTAGCTGGGGGCAAGCCGCATCGAGTGGTGGTAGTGGGTGGAGCTGGTGTGGCTGGAAACGTCACCGGCAACAACCTTGGCGGTCGCCGGAGTTCGAGCGAGGTCGAAACCGAGGCCACAGGGCATGGCGAGGCGCGTGGAGTGGTGCTACGGGCTCCTGCGAGTGCGGTGAGTGTGTTGGTCACAATGGTGTGGCCGGTGGGTGGTCGGAGTCACGTCGGTGACGAGCTCGGTGGCGGCGGGTGCTCGGGTGAGCGTGGTGCGGTGCACACGGTGCAGGAGGGAGTTAATGGAGAGGGGGAGGAGGTAGCTGGGCTCACGGCGATCACAAAGAGGCAGGCGGCGAGGTCGGGGATGAGCTGGTGCTGCGATGAAGGCGAAGGGGATCTCCGGCGCCCGGAGTTGGGGAAGACGGGGTCGGGGCGACTCCAGAGCGGGCGAGTGCTCGGGGCTCGGCCTGCTCGACGTAGTCGACAACGGCGGAGCTCGTGGACATGGTGATGCGACACGGGGACGGCGACGGACGCGGTTATCACGGTGGCGTGGGCGCGGCGGCGTCATCCATGGTGCGGGAGAGCGAGGGAGAGGGGCTAGGGAGGAGAGGGCGTGTCTGCGAGCTCGGGGGAGGAGTGTCTGACCGAACCAGGGCAGCAGCACGGCGAGGGGAGGAAGCAGGGCGGCGGGCAGCTGCATGGCGCGCGCAGGTGCCGGCATCGAGCACCTGCCTGCCTGCCTGGCCAAGCCAAGCAGCTCGCTGGAGCGGTGGCTGGACTGGGCCGGCAGGTGGGCCTGCTAGGTGGCGCCAGGTAAGCCTCTACCCTCTCTCTGCTTTCTGTTTTTCTTTTTATTTACTCATGTTCTGTGTTTTGAAATATTAAAAATACTATTTGAAAATATTCAGAGGCACATTTGAAAATATTCTCAACAGCCTAAAATTACTTTCAGGATTATTTGGGCATTTTAAAATATTTATAGGATTTAAATTGCCCAAATGCAATTAGTAATGAATTAATCCAATGACCTTATGATGTCCTAGAAAAGTGTGCACCATTTTTGTCAAAGGTTTTAACCCAAAACAAAAAGGGTGGACTTTTTAGAAGGGCATTTCAAGTTCATTGAAAAAGTTTTTAGTAAACCCTAGTTGTTCCAGGGGGGGTGTTGGGGGTTCTGTCATCCCCATTTCAGTTTTCTGGGAAGATAAACATGATGCAACACTCTAATGCATGAACTAGCTAGGGTGTGACAGATGCTCTACCACGCTGTTCATGTCCCACTCCTTTCGCTGGCATGTGGGACATCCAGCACGTGTCGTCTTTGGCACTCCATCGTAAGAGTTGAAACGCTAGCATTCATTAGAAAAAAATATAAATCAGCAGTGATACTATACCACGCGGTTTCCTTGCTCCTCGATATCGGAAAGAATACTTCCGTTCGCCAACATGTGGGACGTCGACCATCCTAGTACACTTGCCATGCACGCAGAACTCCAAGGGAGAGTCACCCCGGTCGTCGCGCCATAGTAATAATGACTAATGAGCCATCAAATCATAGGCCCAACCTTTCCCATTGTGAAGTTGCTCAGATGAAGGAACCATCATGACTTCGTTGAATTCCGCTTCTTGAAGAAAACTACTATACTAGCAGTATTGCTAGCTATAGTAGTTACTCCAACAGAGGCCTCCTTTCGTTCATAGGATAGGAATTTTATAGGAATATGAAAATCATAGCAAGTGAGATGACATGCATCTCAATTCCTATAGAGAAAGAGATGCCATTTGATGCATAGGATAGGAATTTTTCCGATTGGGTCTAGGCTAATGCACCGGTAATTTTCTCTAAAAACTACAGTAGTAAATAGTAGTACTAGTACATGCTCGTACTCAGACACAGACACACACACTAACTACTAGTACTACTAATTCTCACATGCTGGCCAGACGCCACCGTTCTCCTTCCCAGCTTTGTCGGCGACACCCCACCATGCTTGGATCTCCGCCGACCTCTCCGCAGCAGCGCGTGCGTCCTCTTCTTTCTTGCAGCGGCAGGCCTCTCTTTTCTTGAGTGCTTTCTGACTTCTCCGCTCCCTCTGTGCGGCTTTGGCTGCCTCTTGCTCTACCGCCCATTTGGCCTTGGTAGCTTCAAATTCCGCCCACTTAGGTGTGAGGTCGCCAGCGGTGATGAACTCGACACTGCGGGATGCCATCGCTTCCCTACCATTTTGTGTGCGATCGTGGGCGGCGAGGAACTCGGAGCGCCGGGATGCCATCGCTTCCTTAGCGGTTAGTGTGCGGTGTGGTGGCATGATCGATGCTTGGTGAGAGCTCTAGGGTGGAGTGGCCAGACAACGGTATAGTGCATTGGTTTGTCAAGAGCTCAAGGATAGAAGACGAAGGAAATTTGGATTCCCGTTCAATCCTGGTCATTTATTACCGAGTAAAATGCATTGACGGTCATCGAACTTGTGTTGATAGCTCACTTTGATCATTATATTATACGTGATGCACACATTAGCGCACACTGTACATAGAGCCAAGTAACATGTACGCGTGCAGACACTCACACTCACGCTATCAAACCATGCTAATGCATGCACGTCGCCCTCTCAATCAAAGTCCTGCTCATGGCGCAACGCAAACGGCGAGCCCATCACCTGCGCGCCCCGGCGGTGCCTGACATTACTGTTTAGATGTTTGATGGAGGCCTCCGCGAACGCCGAGCATGTATTCACCTGGCTCAACACCAACGGTCATACTTGGGACTCGGTGCCTTGCTCATGTATATCGTCCATCACAATGACAATATATAAACAGCCTAGCTAGAGAGGGTACTATGGTACGGAGTATGTACTATCGTGAGCAACCGATCATAGTGCCACTGCACACGAGAGTGTGTTTGATCGATTCGTCCATTATTCATAAGTTATGCATGGTTGTGTGGTGTCTAATGGTGGTCGTCGAAGGCTAGCTGGCGACAAGACCAGTTGCATGGACGCCATGTTGGCAATACGTGCCGCATACACTTCAAAGGCTCATCATCCATGAGTTCACATTTTACCACCACGCCAGCGTCTGACCGCCCTGGCCTACCGAAACCCCTTCCATCGCTAGCGCGCGCTTCCCGCTTGAAATGGTCACCGTCTCTCCAGAACGTCAATGTCACATTCACCGGACTTAACTGCATGTGTAGTTGGTGTGTCACTGACATGCGGGCAAGATGCTCGTTGGACCCACATGTCAGTGACCCAACGCACCTGCAGTTAAGTCACTGAAGTAGCATCCGCATTCACGCTCGACTAACCTACTCCGGCGCCAGCCGTCCATCCGTCTGCCATGGCTCATTGCCATTCGCCCACTATATTAACTTGCGCCCCAGCTCCCAGCCATAGCCAAAGACGCACACTCATTCTCCTCCGGTCCCTTCCTTCTGTCGGCACCACTCCAACCATGGCCTCCTGGAGCTCCAAAGCTCTCTTGGATGTACTATCGCAGGAGCAGACGAAGGACATCGGCGGCTCTGCTCCGGGCACGCTCCAAAGCTCTCTTGGACATACTATCACAGGAGCAGACCAAGGAGATCGCCGACTCCCCCCGGCCGCCCTCCGCCGCCACAACCACGAAGCCGGCGCACGTGCGTGGGCGTAGCTGGCAGCGAGGAAGAGTAGTACACGGTAGGTCACCGCCGCTCTGGTCCCAGGAAGGCCACCGCTCCTCCACTCAGTCGACGCCAAGCTTGGTGGGATAAACATCAGCGGCCGATTAGCTGCTTGACGGTGATGTGGAGGCGGAAATCTTCAGAACCTTGTACTCCGGAGGAGGAGGTTATCTAGGCGGATGAGGAGGAGGAAAAGGCAATGGCCGGCTTTCTCGGGTTCATGGTCGAACATGGTGGTCGGGCGCCGGTGATCATTTAGATTAAATTTACAATAGGTTTTAGTACGGTTTGTGTGAAATATGTAATGACTTTCGTCCAGTTTGTAAGAAAAGTTTCCGAAATGTAATGAATTTCATCCGATTATTTTGAAATTTGCTTTGCTTGCACGAATTTCGTCCGGTTAGTTCATATAGTTGTCGAAAGGTATGGGCGCAGCATTGGATGGCATCCATCAGTGTCCTCGGAGAGATGCCGGTGTAAATTTGTGGGCCAGCACTGGAGATTAACAGTGCTCCATTATTTGGCAGGGAACAGTTATCCCTCGATCAAAATCAGATCCGTCGTGTTTCGCACTCCTCCATGTAAGAGCATAAACTCTTGCTTACATAAAAATGGAGCAATGGACAGCACTGTAGCACGTCATATCACTCAAACTAGCCCGCCTAACGCGTGGGAAAGCACCGCCCTCGTCATTTTGTTCTGGATTTCTATCGATCGATGATACGTCTCCAACGTATCTATAATTTATGAAGTATTCATGCCATGTTTACAATAGTTTTATATGATTTTGGTATGATTTGATTAGAACTAACCTAGACTGATTTTGTTTTCAGCAGAACTACCGTGGTGTTGTTTTTGTGCAGAAATAGAAGTTCTCGAAACGCGATGAAAATCAACGGAGAATTTTTCTGGAAAATATAAAAAATACTGGAAAAAATCTACCGGAGGGGGGTCCCAAGGGGCCCATGAGGGCGGGGGAGCGCCCACCCCCCTGGGCATGCCCTTGTGCCTCGTGGACTTCCCGTGGGGCCCCCTGACTAGTTCTCGACGTCAACCTCTCCTATAAATGCCCAAACCTCCAAAAAATAACCTAGATCGTAAGTTCCGCCGCCGCAAGCCTCTGTAGCCACGAGAAATCAATCTAGGACCTCTTTGGCACCCTGCCGGAGGGGGGCCATCATCACTGGAGGCTATGGAGGACGATCCCGGAGGGGCTATCATCTCCATGAAGCCCAAGGACCAGAGGGAGAACCTCTCCCCATCCAGGGGGAGGCCATGGTGGAGGGAGCACAAGGGGGAGAACCTCTCCTCCTCTCTCTCGGTGGCACCGGAGTGCCATCGGGAGGGGAATCATTGATGCAGTGATCGTCTTCATCAACATCATCATCCTCATATCTTTTACGCGGTCCACTCTCCCGCACCCCGCTGTAATCCCTACTTGAACATGGTGCTTTATGCCACATATTATGATCCAATGATGTGTTGCCATCCTATGATGTTTTGAGTAGATATCCTTTTTCTTTGGGTTGATTGATGATCTAGATTGGTATGAGTTGTACGTTTTATTTTGGTGTTGTCCTATTGTGCCCTCCGTGTCGCTCAAGTGTGAGGGATTCCCGTTGTAGGGTGTTGCAATACGTTCATGATTCTCTTATAGTGGGTTGCTTGAGTGATAGAAGCATAAACCCGAGTAAGGGGGTTGTTGTGTATGGGATAAAGGGGACTTGATGCTTTAATGCTATGGTTGGGTTTTGATGCTTGCTAGAGTTCCAATCATAAGTGCATATGATCTAAGAAGATAAAGTATGTTAGCTTATGCCTCTCCCTCATATGAAATGACAATGACGACCACCGGTCTTGTTAACAATTGCCTAAGACAATTCAGCACACCGATCCATCATTATTCCACACTCGCTATTTATAATATTTAGTAATATATTCTAACTTTATGATAACAGCACCTACTTTTATATTTTATCTCTCCGATACCATGCAAAGTTACCCTCTTCATACCCACGACGTAGTTTTATTTCTCGTTTCTAGTTGGAAGCAAACGTTCGGTGTACGTAGAGTCGTATCAGTGGCAAATAGGACTTGAAAGAATATTTATCTTACCTTTAGCTCCTTGTGGGTTCGACACTCCATACTTATCACTTCCACCTTTGGGAATTGCTACGATGATTCCCTGCACTTGGGGATTATCAAGCTCTTTTCTCGCGCCGTTGCCGGGGAGCAATAGCGTGGGGTTGATATTCTCGTTTGTGCTTGTTTGCTTTCTTCACTAAGTAGATTTTGTTTTTCCTTTTTGTTTCTGTTTAGTTGTGGGTGAAACATACAAAAAAAATTGAAAGAATGAAAATACAAAAAAATTTACTTGCCTCTCATACCTAAAAAGTTTTTCAATAAGAGAAGTGATTGGAAGATTATGCATTGAAGAAATGAGGGTCGACCTTGAGCACTTGTGTTCGTGCTCATGGAAACAATGTAAAAAATTCATGGAAGATTCTATGAAAATAACTATCCCCTTGTATATATCCATTGTATTATAAAAATAATGTGCCAAGCCTTGGTTTTAGGATGATTAGATTGCTTGTTTACTTTGTGCAGTACAAAAACAGAAACTTTGGCTGTAGCGCGTGATTTTACATTTTTTACTGGAAAGTCAAATGGGTCTAAAACTTTTTGTAAATTACTTCTGTACAAATTTTTTAAATTTTCATATTTTTTTATAATTTTATGGAGTTACAGAAGTTTAGTAAACTTCCAGATTACTACAGACTGTCCTATTTTTGACAGATTCTGTTTTCTATGTGTTGGTCGCTTATTTCGACGAATCTATGGGTAGTATTAGGGACTATGAACCATGGTGAAGTTGGAATACAGTAGATATAGTTCTAATATGAAATTTTAATAAGTTTTCAACAGTACCTAAAGGTAGTGATTTGCTTTATTACACTAACGGATCTCACAAAGTTTTTGTTAAAGTTTTGTGTGGATGAAGTGTTCAAAGATCGAGGCAAGAGCTACCAATATGAGAAGAATAAAGAGAGGCAAGAGCTCAATCTTGGGGATGCCCAAGGCACCCCAAGTAAATATTTCAAGGATACTCAAGCATCTAAGCTTGGGGATGCCCCGGTTGGCATCCCATCTTTCTTCTTTAACAATTATCGGTATACCTCGGTTTTTGTTTTGTTCACATAATTTGTGTCATTTGTGTTTTTGTTTTTCCTTTAAGAACCATGCTAGTATGAGATAGCCCTGCATTGATTTATAGAATGCTTCATGTGCTTCACTTATATCTTTTCAGTATGATCTTATAGAATTGCTCTTTGTGCTTCACTTAAATCTTTTGAGTATGGTTTTATAGAATGCTTCGTGTGCTTCACTTATATATTTTGATATTCAATATTGGTTAGTCTATATTAATTGTAGAATGCTCCATGAACTTCACTTATATCTTTTGGAGTATGAATAATACTATCATCTAAATTGGATTTAGAAGAAGTTTGCTCCCACTATTCCTAATGAGGAGAATTTTGCTTATGTGGAGACTAGTGAAATTTCTATGCTTGTAGATCATGAAAAGAATGCTTTATGTGATGGTTACATTGTTGAACTCATTCATGATGCTACTGAAAATTATTATGAGGGAGGAATACATGTTTTTTGGAGTTGCAATAATATCAAGTTTCCTCTCTATATGCTTAAGGTTTTGAAGTTATACTTGTTTTGCCCTCCTATGCTTGTTGATTCTTGTTCCCATAAATTGTGTGCTCACAAAATCCCTAAGCATAGGAAGTGGGTTAGGTTTAAATGTGCTAGTCATATTCTTCATGATGCTCTCTTTATGTTTCAATTCTTACCTTTTATGTGAGCATCATTGAAATCATCATGCCTAGCTAAAAGGCATTAAAGAAAAGCGCTAGTTGGGAGACAACCCAATATTTAACCTTACTGATTTTGTGTGTTCTCATGATTAAACTACTGTATTAATCATTTATTATAGCTTTTGTTTCAATAAAGTGCCAAGTAAGACCTTTGGGAAGACTTGGGTGAAAGTTAATGTGATCTTTCTGTAAAAAAACAGAAACTTTGCGCTCACGAGATTAGCTGTCATCTTTTACAGAATAGTGCGATTGAGTTGATTATTTTTTAAGAATATTACTATAAAAATTCCTCATTTCCACCAATTTGTTTCATAATTTTTGGAGTAGCATAAGTATGGTTGGAGCTCAGATCATTACAGACTGTTCTGTTTTTGACAGATTCTGTTTTGATTGCATAGTTTGCTTGTTTTCTAGTTTCTATGGCTTATATTTCTTAATATAAATTGTAGAAATGATATGGTACAGTATGAATTGTGTGAGAACAATTATGAACCTTGTCTTTGACAGTACCAAAGTGAATGGTTTACTCTTTGTCATACTAACCTATCTCACGAAGTTCCATTAAGTTTTGTGTGATTGAAGTTTTCAAGCTTTGGGTGAGATATCGATATGAGGAGAATAATAAGTGGAAAGACCCTAATATTGGGGATGCCCAAGGCACCCCAAGGTAATGTTCAAGGAAGACTCAAGCTCCTAAGCTTGTGGATGCCCCGGAAGGCACCCCCTCTTTCGTCTTCAAAACTATCGGTATACCTTACTCGGAGCTATATTTTTATTCGTCACATGATATGTGTTTCGCTTGGAGCGTATTTTCAATTTTACTTGCTGTTTGAATAAAATCATTGGATCTGAAATCTAGAGTGAAAAAGAATCCTCCCATGGCTAGCTAATTATTTGACTACTCAACGTTCTTCACTTATATCTTTTTGGAGTAGTTTGTCATTTACTCACGCGCTTCATGTATATCCTATGAGTAAATGGTTGAATGAATTGAATATCATAAATCTGAATTTACATATGTTTCATATGCTTATAACATGGGGAGTAATGACTTCACACATAATAAGTATAGGTAGTAAACTTACTGAAAGTTAGCAAACGTAGAATTGGTCACTTGAACAATTCATGAAAGAATATTGAAGGAAGAGATATTTCACATATAAATATACTATCTTGGACATCTTTTTCAATTGTGAGCACTCACTAAAATATGACATGCTAAAAGGTTGATGTTGTACAAGGAAGACAAATTAATGGGTTATGTTTTCCTATATCCGAAACGTTATATTGTCTTGGATCATCCAACATGTTGAGCTTGCTTTTCCCCTCATGCTAGCCAAATTCTTTGCACCAAGTAGAGATACTACTTGTGCTTCCAAACATTCCTCAAACCAGTTTTGCCATGAGAGTCCACCATAACTACCTATGGATTGAGTAAGATCCTTCAAGTAAGTTGTCATTGGTGCATGCAATAAAAATTGCTTTCTAAATATGTATGATCTATTAATATGGAGAAAATAAGCTTTATACGATCTTGTGATGTGGAATAAATAAAAGCGACGGACTGCATAATAAAGGTCCATATCACAAGTGGCAATATAAAGTGACATTCTTTTGCATTAAGATTTTGTGCATCCAACCATAAAAGCGCATGAGAACCTCTGCTTCCCTCTGCGAAGGGCCTATCGTTTACTTTTATCTTCTACCCTTATACAAGAGTCATGGTGGTCATCACCTTTCCTTTTTACACTTTTTCCTTTGGCAAGCACTTTGTGTTGGATCGATCCGTATATACATATATATATATATATATATATATATATATATATATATATATATATATATATATATATATATATATATCCACTTCGATGTAGGTTTTCATAAATTATTATTGTTCACATTACCCTTGAGGTAAAAGGTTGGGAGGCGAAACTATAAGCCTCTATCTTTCTCTGTGTCCGATTAAAACTTTGGACCCATAAATATCACGTGAGTGTTAGCAATTGTGAAAGATTAAATGATAGTTGAGTATGTGGAGTTTGTTGAATCAAAGCTCTTACATAGACCCTTCCTGGAAATAAGATGAATTGCAATTGTTCGATGACTAAGAGCACGGTTTGTTAGTTTTCAAGAAAGTTTATGATCTATACTTTAACATGTGAATAGCTTGTTACTTGATCATGAGAAGTTTTATGAGTTGAGCTACTGTTATGATATATAATGATGCTAGAAAAAGTGATTGGAACTATCATTGATCAAAGTTATGCACTTGCTAGCATTCACACTTCATAAATTATTTCTTTTATCATTTACCTACTCGAGGATGAGCAGGAATTAAGCTTGGGGATGCTCATACGTCTACAACGTATCTATAATTTATGAAGTATTCATGACATGTTTACAATAGTTTTATATGATTTTGGTATGATTTGATTAGAACTAACCCAGACTAACGCTGTTTTTAGCAGAACTACCCTGGTGTTGTTTTTGTGCAAAAATAAAAGTTCTCGGAACGCGATGAAAATCAACGGAGAATTTTTCTGGAAAATATAAAAAATACTGGAAAAAATCTACCGGAGGGGAGTCCCGGGGGGGCCACGAGGGTGGGGGTGCACCCACCCCCTGGGCGTGCCCCTGTGCCTCGTGGACTTCCCGTGGGCCCCCTGACTTGCTCTCGATGCCAACCTCTCCTATAAATGCCCAAACCTCCAAAAAATAACCTAGATCGGAAGTTCCGCCACCGCAAGCCTCTGTAGCCACGAGAAATCAATCTAGGACCTCTCTGGCACCCTGTCCGAGGGGGCCATCATCATCGGAGGCTATGGAGGAGGATCCCGGAGGGGCTATCATCGCCATGAAGTCCAATGACCAGAGGGAGAACCTCTCCCCATCCAGGGGGGAGGCCATGGAGGAGGAAGCACAAGGGGGAGAACCTCTCCTCCTCTCTCTCGGTGGCACCATAGTGCCATCGGGAGGGGAATCATCGCCGCGGTGATCGTCTTCATCAACATCACCATACTCATCTCTTTTATGCAGCCCACTCTCCCGCACCCCGCTGTAATCCCTACTTGATCATGGTGCTTTATGCCACATATTATGATCCAATGATGTGTTGCCATCCTATGATGTTTTGAGTAGATATCCTTTGTCTTTGGGTTGATTGATGATCTAGATTGGTATGAGTTGTATGTTTTATTTTGGTGCTGTCCTATTGTGCCCTCCGTGTCACACAAGTGTGAGGGATTCCCGCTGTAGGGTGTTGCAATACGTTCATGATTCTCTTATAGTGGGTTGCTTGAGTGACAGAAGCATAAACCCGAGTAAGGGGGTTGTTGTTTATGGGATAAAGGGGACTTGATGCTTTAATGCTATGGTTGGGTTTTACCTTCATGATATTTAGTAGTTGCGGATGCTTGCTAGAGTTCCAATCATAAGTGCATATGATCCAAGAAGAGAAAGTATGTTAGCTTATGCCTCTCCCTCATATGAAATTGCAATGACGACCACCGGTCTTGTTAACAATTTCCTAAGACAATTCCGCACTCCGATGCATCATTATTCCGCACTCGCTATTTATAATATTTAGTAATATAGTCTAACTTTATGATTACAGCACCTACTTTTACATTTTATCTCTCCGATACCATGCAAAGTTACCCTCTTCATACCCACAATGTAGTTTTATTTCTCGTTTCTAGTTGGAAGCAAACGTTCGATGTACGTAGAGTCGTATCAGTGGCAGATAGGACTTGAGAGAATATTGATCTTACCTTTAGTTCCTTGTGGGTTCGACACTCCATACTTATCACTTCCACCTTTGGGAATTGCTACAATGATTCCCTGCACTTGGGGATTATCAATCGATCGCACGAAAATGTTTCGCTTTGCAAGTTCAAAAGAAAATGCGGCACACTTAAGACTTGTATGCGTCGCACCCCCGACAGTTCGGCTCGCACGCCGCTCACCAGAAGGGACACGCGTTGTCTTGCAATTTCACTGACATGTGGGACTGCAATTGAATAAACCATCAATAGCCGAAATCTAATCCCTCGGTGGGTGTCGACTGAGAAGAGAGAGACGGGGGAGGGAGAAGAGATGGCCCGTCCACCGCGCACGAACTCCAAGAAATATATGGTGATAATGTGAGGTGGGCCATGCGGGAGTCCAGACCGCTTCCAAGCCCTCCCCCCTTAGATGCCAGATGCCCGCATTCATAGCAAGTAGTACTAGTAAAATACTGGCCTATAAGCCCGCTTATGTGGAGGAGAGAGAGGCATTGACAAAATCAAGGAGTGGGCTCTGCAAGAGCCCATCTCTACACATGCTCCCTAGGTATAAAAAACTAATTCTAAAAAAAGAGGCATAAAAACAATTGTGTCTAAAAAAAGAAAGGTAAAAAACATTTGAGAGGAAATAGATAGAGTGAAAGTGAGAAAAAGTTGTAACCTTTATAGCCAACCTTATAGTCAACACTATGGTAGTATTACATGAGGAAGGAGGGAGCGGTGCACATTCCAAGTTCACTAGGCTGCCATGTTTCACACTCCTCCGTCGTAACAGTGGAGACAATAGCTTTCATCAAAAATAAACAATGAATACTCGTTGCTCGTACTCTATATTGGAAAAGAATACTTTCCATTCGCCGACATGTGGGATGTCGACCATCCTGGTCCACCTGCCGTGCACAAAATTATCCTGGTCCACCCCGGTTGTAGCGCAGGCCCATCCTTTCCCGCTGTAAGTTGGTCGGACAAAGGAACCATCATGACTTCGTTGAATTCTGCTTCTTCAAGAAAACTTACTGTACCCGCAATACTGCTACCACACGCGAAGACTGGACACCATTCTACCACGTCATATCACTGAAACCCACTAGGCCAAACTAGCCCGCCTAGGATTTGTACTCCCTCTGTTTCAAAGTTAGTAGTACAAAGTTGAGTCATCTATTTTGGAACGGAGGGAGTACGTCTCTGTACTGCTATGATTTTGTGTTGTACGTGTCTGTACTTTTGCTACGATTTTCCTACCCTATGAACCAAATGAGGCATGAATGTATCAGTGTCGACTATTGTATGATCGATCGCTAAGCCTACAATTTTAGGAGCTTGGGCTATTGGCCGATCAACGATGGATAAGTATAAGCGTACCACGAGCTCATCAGCCCCAATGTTTCTCTTCGGTGAGTGTTTTGCAAGTACTATAGCTGGCATAGTAGCTAGCCTACTAACACCAAGAATCATCAAACAAGCCCTGCTGATATGATAAACAGTTCAAACTTACATCTAAGCATGCGATATATTACATCAAAAGTTGGTGAGGATCATCTGTTTCCATAACTCGGAGAGGGTTTGCATGATTCACTATCAAACAAAAGTAGCAAGTACTGCCCACACAAGACAGTGCACTAGCCCTAAGATGGTTTGATAACACGCATTGTTCTGGTAATTAAACACAGGGTAATGCAAACTACCCTGAAGGATTAGCATGACCAACTATTTCTTGTCATCAATCTCTCGGGCAATGACCACAACACGGATAGCGGCATGGAAATCGATCTCTCGGGCGATGTCCACAGGACTGACCGCGACATCAGAATAGATCTCTGGGGCGATGTCCATAGGATGGACAGCGGCATCGGAATTGATCTCTGGGGCGATGTCAACAGGACAGACCGTGACATCAAAAACGATCTTTGGGGCGTTGTCCACAGGATGGGCCGCGGCATCGGAGTCATCAAGGACGTCCACCGGCACCTGCACAACCCTAACATATTAGCAAGCACATTGCAAATAATCAAAAACCACAACTATGGTAAGCCATTATTTTTTACCTCGTGCAACTCACCAGGGGATCCCATCCTTCCGGGGGCATCTCCTAGTCCTTGATGGGGGCCATCACCTCGCAAGGGGAATACTGCTTCTCAACGGCGACTATCTCCTCAAACTCGGCCTTGAGCCTCGCATAGGTGGCCATTAGAGTTTCTGGGTAGGCACGGTGGGTCCCTTGCTGTTCTTCCAACTTTCTTTGAGGAGTTCATCCGCCAACATCGTCAACTCTTTGGCCAGTGCTTGTTTCTTGGACTTCTTCGTCTCCATGGGTTGGCCCATCAACATGGTCAACTTGTTGATCAATGTTAGAACTCCAGGATCCATCAATGAACTAATAAACAAAAAGCAATCGAAAGGAAACCACAATTGCAATGAAAACGGGAAAAGAATAGGCTGTGAGAATCGGTCGGTGCTTCACAAAAAGAAGATTCTTGGAATGAAAATATAGCTGCATCACTGATTCGCCCACCTTTCCTTCGTCGGTACAGAAGAAAAATGGCAGAAGTGAGTAGCCTGGAGTGAGGTTTTCTTCAAGAAAGGGGAGAAAGAGCTTCAATGAGCATTCCAGTGAAATGATGGTTGCTTCGTCCAATCCAACTTCGAGGCCACTTTACCACTTCTGTTAAAGGTACGAGATACATTCCTCCAATCACAAAATGCCTTGGTTGATGAGATTTGAGATTTGAGCCAGTACTGCACCCGGTGTAGTCTAGTCACTTGTTGAAATCTCTAGAAAGGCAAATACTCCTTTCCGGTTTATAGGGCTATACTAGCAAGTACTAGTACTACAATAGTGGGCTCAAATAGCAATTTTGTCTCATGCAAGAGACTGGCTATATGCGTGCCCCAAGGCTCCGCACCACGCCCCACCCCTACACAAAGACTGCCACGCAAGCGTTCGCAACTGCCACGTTCGGGTTGTGCTTGGCTCTTCGCCTCTTCGAGAATACGAACAATGATGTTACTACTACTTCAACAGTATCTAATCCACTGTTGCATGTCCGTCCACTGCGTGCGGGGGGGATAGCCACCGCGCGCATGGGTGGGGGAGAAGGTGTGTAGTACTAAAATCAGGCTTCTCCTCGTTGTATGAGTTGACGCGACACATCATAGCACTGGCCCCACATGGTTGCCTCTAAACTTGGCTGAAAGACCCGCAGCGTACAATACTCCATTTGCTGCAACATTTACCCCACCACAAATTAAAATATATATTCATGTCTTGTCCAGATGAGCATGCAAACTAGAATCACCAGGATGATAGGTAGGGCCAGAAAGCATGGAACTGACCCCAACGATTTTAAGCTTACAGGCACGATACACGCTCTCCTAGACTACTCTACACTTGAAACTACCACACGAGCGTCTGGCTATGCTTGGCCCTTCGCCTCTTCGGGAAGTCGAACAATGATGGAGTACTACTACAGTGGAGGAGTACTAAAGTATGCTTCTGGCCATCTGACACCGATTGAACTACTGCATGTCCACCGCGCGCGGCAGGGAGAGCGTGTAGCGAATGAAAGCTTCTCCTAGTCCTGCCAGCCACCACGCACATGGGCGAGGGAGGGACGCAACTTCATTGACTTACTTCTCCTGCCTTTGCGTCTATGACAGGTGGGCCCAACAGGCGGGTGGCCCACCTGTCATGCAGCCAAAGGCAGGTGCGGTTAAGGCGAGAGGGCATTGTAGTAATCAAACTTCTCGGTCTTGTACGAGTTGACGCGACACATTAAAGCACTGCACTCAATATATTTCAATAAGTTGCGTTTACCGATGCATTAGTTACTTCCCCCGTTCCTAAATATAAGTCTTTTTAGAAATTTCAAATGGACTACAATATACGGATGTATCTAGACATATTTTAGAGTGTGGATTCACTCATTTTGCTTCGTATGTAGTCACTTGTTGCAATCTCTAAAAAGACTTATATTTGGAAACGGAGGGAGTACAACGCATGCATGCATGCCGTGACTTTCCTTTTGATACTTGCATGTGTTGATTTGATGCACCTTGTCAAATTTTGACTATAAATTTAACTAACCAAATGTTCATGCATGTCACAAAAAATTACGGGGCTGTTTGGATTGTGAGTATGTTTGTCTTATGTTGCCACATTATTTTTGCCACACTTGCCACACTTGCCTAACTTGAGTTGCTCAAATTGTTAGACCCACTTTTGCTTGCCTAAGGGAATCTTGCCACACTTTTTGTGTCTATGACATGTGGGGTTCACTGCTAATAAAAAAATTCTTGTCTTAGGTGCGGCTAGAACCAAACACCCACCTAACTTGGTCAAATTTGCCTAAGGTGAGGTGTGGCAAAGTGTGGCAATATGTGGTTGGAAACCAAACAACCCATAGATCATTGAAAACTATGTACAAATACGAATCAAATGATATAATTTTTGTTAACATGCACTAACATTTTGTCAGTTAAATCTTTGGTCAAAATTTAGAACCAATTACAAAGGGGCCCAATAAATATTGTACTCTCACATTTTGTTTTGAGGATACTCCCACATACTCCACCCATTCCCAAATATAAGTCTTTTTAGAGATTCTAACAAGTGACTGTTGGTGAACGTAGTAATTTCAAAAAAATTCCTACGCACACTTAAGATCATGGTGATGCATAGCAACGAGAGGGGAGAGTGTGTCCATGTACCATGGTAGACCGAAAGCAGAAGCGTTAGCACAACGCGGTTGATGTAGTCGTACGTCTTCACGATCCGACCGATCAAGTACCGAACGCACGGCACCTCCGAGTTCTGCACACGTTCAACTCGATGACGTCCCTCGAACTCCGATCCAGCCGAGTGTTGAGGGAGAGTTTCGTCAGCATGACGGCGCGGTGACGATGATGATGTTCTACCAACGCAGGGCTTCGCATAAGCACCGTTACGATATGATCAAGGTGGATTATGGTGGAGGGGGGCACCGCACACGGCTAAGAGATGAAGAGATCAATTGTTGTGTCTTTGGGGTGCCCCTGCCCCGTACATAAAGGAGTGGAGGAGGGGGAGGGCCGGCCCTCTCTATGGTGCGCCCTAGGGGAGTCCTACTCCCACCGGGAGTAGGATTCCCCCTTTCCTAGTAGAACTAGGAGCCCTTCCAAGTAGTAGGAGTAGGAGGGAAGGAAAGGGAAGGGAAAAGGAGAAGGAAGGAAGGGGGCGCCCCCTCCATAGTCCAATTCGGACCAGCCCATGGGGAGGGGTGCGGCCACCCTTTGAGGCCTTTCTCTCCTTTCCCGTATGGCCCATTAAGGCCCAATACGAATTCCTGTAACTCCTCGGTACTCCCGAAAATACCCGAATCACTCGGAACCTTTCTGATGTCCGAATATAGTCGTCCAATATATCGATCTTTACGTCTTGACCATTTCGAGACACCTCATCATGTCCCCGATCTCATCCGGTACTCCGAACTCCTTCGGTACATCAAAAAACATAAACTCATAATATAGCCGTCATCAAACTTTAAGCATGCAGAACCTACGGGTTCAAGAACTATGTAGACATGACTAAGACACGTCTCCGGTCAATAACCAATAGCGGAACCTTCATGCTCATATTGGCTCCCACATATTCTACGGAGATCTTTGTCGGTTGGACCGCATAACTACATACGTTGTTCCCTTTGTCATCGGTCTGTTACTTGCCCGAGATTCGATCGTCGGTATCTCAATACCTAGTTCAATCTCGTTACCGGCAAGTCTCTTTACTCGTTCTGTAACACATCATCCCGCAACTAACTCATTAGTTGCAATGCTTGCAAGGCTTATAGTGATGTGCATTACCGAGTGGGCCCAGAGATACCTCTCCGACAATCGGAGTGACAAATCCTAATCTCGAAATACGCCAACCCAACAAGTACCTTCGGAGACACCTGTAAAGCACCTTTATAATCACCCAGTTACGTTGTGACGTTTGGTAGCACACAAAGTGTTCCTCCGGTAAACGGGAGTTGCATAATCTCATAGTCATAGGAACATGTATAAGTCATGAAGAAAGCAATAGCAACAAACTAAATGATCAAGTGCTATGCTAACGGAATGGGTCAAGTAAATCACATCATTCTCTAATGATGTGACCCCATTAATCAAATGACAACTCATGTCTATGGCTAGGAAACTTAACCATCTTTGATTCAACGAGCTAGTCAAGTAGAGGCATACTAGTGACACTCTGTTTGTCTATGTATTCACACATGTATTATGTTTCCGGTTAATACAATTCTAGCATAAACAATAAACATTTATCATAAAATAAGGAAATAAACAATAACTTTATCATTGCCTCTAGGGCATATTTCCTTCAGTCTCCCACTTGCACTAGAGTCAATAATCTAGTTCACATCGCCATGTGATTTAACATCAATAGTTCACATCACCATGTGATTAACACCCATAGTTCACATCGTCATGTGACCAACACCCAAAGGGTTGGCTAGAGTCAATAATCTAGTTCACATCGCTATGTGATTAATACCCAAAGAGTACTAAGGTGTGATCAGTTTTGCTTGTGAGGGAAGTTTAGTCAATGGGTCTGCCACATTCAGATCCGTATGTATTTTGCAAATTTCTATGTCAACAATGCTCTTCACGGAGCTAGTCTAGCTAATTACTCCCACTTTCAATATGTATCCAGATTGAGACTTTGAGTCATCTGGATCAGTGTCAAAACTTGCATCGACATAACCCTTTATGACGAACCTTTTGTCACCTCCATAATCGAGAAACATATCCTTATTCCACTAAGGATAATTTTGACCAATGTCCAGTGATCTACTCCTAGATCACTATTGTACTCCCTTGCCAAACTTAGGGCAGGGTATACAATAGGTCTAGTACACTGCATGGCATACTTTATAGAACCTATGGCTGAGGTGTAGGGAATGACTTTCATTCTCTCTCTATCTTCTGTCGTGGTCGGGTTTTGAGTCTTACTCAACTTCACACCTTGTAACACAGGCAAGAACTCCTTCTTTGACTGTTCCATTTTGAACTACTTCAAAATCTTGTCAAGGTATGTACTCATTTTAAAAACTTATCAAGTGTCTTGATCTATCTCTATAGATCTTGATGCTCAATATGTAAGTAGCTTCACCGAGGTCTTTCTTTGAAAAAAAACTCCTTTCAAACATTCCTTTATGCTTTGCAGAATAATTCTACATTATCTCCGATCAACAATATGTCATTCACATATACTTATCAGAAATGTTGTAGTGCTCCCACTCACTTTTCTTGTAAATACAGGCTTCACCGCAAGTCTGTATAAAACTATATGCTTTGATCAACTTATCAAAGCGTATATTCCAACTCCGAGATGCTTGCACCAGTCCATAGATGGATCGCTGGAGCTTGCATATTTTGTTAGCACTTTTAGGATTGACAAAACCTTCTGGTTGCATCATATACAACTCTTCTTTAATAAATCCATTAAGGAATGCAGTTTTGTTTATCCATTTCCCAGATTTCATAAAATGCAGCAATTGCTAACATGATTCGGACAGACTTAAGCATAGATACGAGTGAGAAACTCTCATCGTAGTCAACACCTTGAACTTGTCAAAAACCTTTTTTACGACAATTCTAGCTTTGTAGATAGTAACACTACTATCAGCGTTCGTCTTCCTCTTGAAGATCCATTTAATCTCAATGGCTCGCCAATCATTGGGCAACTCAATCAAAGTCCATACTTTGTTCTCATACATGGATCTCATCTCAGATTTCATGGCCTCAAGCCATTTCGCGGAATCTGGGCTCATCATCACTTCCTCATAGTTTGTAGGATCGTCATGGTCAAATAACATGACCTCCAGAACAGGATTACCGTACCACTCTGGTGCGAATCTCACTCTGGTTTACCTACGAGGTTTCGGTAGTAAATTGATCTGAAGTTACATGATCATCATCATTAGCTTCCTTACTAATTGGTGTAGTAGTCACAGGAACAGATTTCTGTGATGAACTACTTTCCAATAAGGCAGCAGGTACAGTTACCTCATCAAGTTCTACTTTCCTCCCACTCACTTCTTTCGAGAGAAACTCCTTCTCTAGAAAGGATCCATTCTCAGCAATGAATATCTTTCCTTCGGATCTGTGATAGAAGGTGTACCCAACATTTTCTTTTGGGTATCCTATGAAGACGCACTTCTCCGATTTGGGTTTGAGCTTATCAGGTTGAAACTTTTTTCACATAAGCATTGCAACCTCAAACTTTAAGAAACGACAGCTTAGGTTTCTTTCCAAACCATAGTTCATACGGTGTCGTCTCAACGGATTTAGATGGTGCCCTATTTAACGTGAATGTAGCTGTCTCTAATGCATAACCCCAAAACGATAGCCGTAAATCAGTAAGAGAAGTCATATATCGCACCATATCTAATAAAGTACGGTTACGACATTGAGACACACCATTACACTGTGGTGTTCCAGGTGGCGTGAGTAGTGAAACTATTTCACATTGTTTTAACTAAGGCCAAACTCGTAACTCAAATATTTTACTTTTGCGATCATATCGTAGAAACTTTTATTTTTGTTATGTTGATTCTCCACTTCACTCTGAAATTCTTTGAACTTTTCAAATGTTTCAGACTTGTGTTTCATCAAGTAGATATACTCATATATGCTCAAATCATCTATGAAGATCAGAAAATAATGATACCTGTCGCGAGCCTCAATATTCATCGGACCACATACATCAGTATGTATGATTTCCAATAAATCTTTTGCTCGCTCCATTGTTCTGGAGAACGGAGTCTTAGTCATCTTGCCCATGAAGCATGGTTCGCAAGCATCAACTGATTCATAATCAAGTGATTCCAAAAGCCCATCAGCATGGATTTTCTTCATGTGCTTTACACCAATATGACCTAAACGACATTGCCACAAATAAGTTGCACTATCATTATTATCTTTGCATCTTTTGGCTTCAATATTATGAAAATGTGTATCACCACGATCGGGATCCAACAAACCATTTTCATTTGGTGTATGACCATAGAAGGTTTTATTCATGTAAACAGAACAACAATTATTCTCTAACTTACATGAATAACCGTATTGCAATAAACATGATCCAATCATATTCATGCTCAACGCAAACACTAAATAACATTTATTTTAGGTTTAACACTAATCCCAAAAGTATAGGGAGTGTGCGATGATGATCATATCAATCTTGGAACCATTTCCAATACACATCGTCACTTCACCTTTAACTAGTCTCTATTCATTCTGCAACTCCCGTTTCGAGTTACTATTCATAGCAACTGAACTAGTATCAAATACCGAGGGGTTGCTATAAACACTAGTAAAGTGCACATCAATAACATGTATATCAAATAAATATATGTTCACTTTGCCATCCTTCTTATCCGCCAATTACTTGGGGTAGTTCCACTTCCAGTGACCAGTCCCTTTGTAGTAGAAGCACTCAGTTTTAGGCTTAGGTCCAGACTTGGGTTTTTCACTTGAGCAGCAACTTGCTTGCCGTTCTTCTTGAAGTTCCCCTTTCTTCCCTTTGTCCCTTTACTTGAAACTAGTGGTTTTGTTTACCATCAATCACTTGATGCTTTTCTTGATTTCTACCTTCATCGATTTCAGCATCACGAAGAGCTTGGGAATCGTTTCCGTTATCCCTTGCATATTATAGTTCATCACGAAGTTCTACTAACTTGGTGATGGTGACTAGAGAATTCTGCCAATCACTATTTTATCTGGAAGATTAACTCCCACTTGATTCAAGCGATTGTAGTACCCAGACAATCTGAGCACATGCTCACTTCTTGAGCTATTCTCCTCCATCTTTTAGCTATAGAACTTGTTGGAGACTTCATATCTCACAACTCGGGTATTTTCTTGAAATATTAACTTCAACTCCTGGAACATCTCATATGTTCCATGACGTTCAAAACTTCTTTGAAGTCCCGATTCTAAGCCATTAAGCATGGTGCACTAAACTATCAAGTAGTCATCATATTGAGCTAGCGAAACATTCAGAACATCTGCATCTGCTCCTGCAATATGTCAGTACCTAGAGGTGCATCAAGGACATAATTCTTCTGTGCAGCAATGAGGATAAACCTCATATCACGGACCCAGTCTGCATCATTGCTACTATCATCTTTCAACTTAGTTTTCTCTAGGAGCACATATAAAACATAGGGAAGCAATAACACGAGCTATTAAACTAGAACATAGATATGCAAATACTATCAGGACTAAGTTCATGATAAATTAAAGTTCAATTAATCATATTACTTAAGAACTCCCACTTAGATAGACATCCCTCTAATCATCTAAGTGATCACGTGATCCATATCAACTAAACCATAACCGATCATCACGTGAAATGGAGTAGTTTTCAATGGTGAACATCATTATGTTGATCATATCTACTATATGATTCACGCTCAACCTTTCGGTCTCCAGTGTTTCAAGGCCATATCTGCATATGCTAGGCTCGTCAAGTTTAACCCGAGTATTTCTGCGTGTGCAAAACTGGCTTGCACCCATTGTAGATGGACGTACAACTTATCACACCCGATCATCATGTGGTGTCTAAGCACGACGAACTTTGGCAACGGTGCATACTCAGGGAGAACACTTTTATCTTGAAATTTAGTGAGAGATCATCTTATAATGCTACCGCCGAACTAAGCAAAATAAGATGTATAAAAGATAAACATCACATGCAATCAAAATATGTGACATGATATGGCCATTATCATCTTGTGCCTTTGATCTCCATCTCCAAAGCATCATCATGATTTCCATCGTCACCGGCATGACACCATGATCTCCATCATCTTGATCTATATCAATGTGTCGTCACATGGTCGTCTTGCCAACTATTGCTCTTGCAACTATTGATATCGCATAGCGATAAAGTAAAGCAATTATTTGGCTCTTGCATCTTATGCAATAAAGAAACAACCATAAGGCTTCTGCCAGTTGCCGATAACTTCAAAAAACATGATCATCTTATACAACAACTTATATCTCATCATGTCTTGACCATATCACATCACAACATGCCCTGCAAAAACAAGTTAGACATCCTCTACTTTGTTGTTGCAAGTTTTACGTGGCTGCTACGGGCTGAGCAAGAACCGTTCTTACCTACGCATCAAAACCACAACGATAGTTTGTCAAGTTAGTGCCGTTTTAACCTTCTCAAGGACTGGGCATAGCCACACTTGATTCAACTAAAGTTGGAGAAACTGACACCCGCTAGTCACCTGTGTGCATAGCACGGCGGTAAAACTAGTCTCGCGTAAGCGTACGCGTAATGTCGGTCCGGGCCGCTTCATCCAACAATACCGCCGAACCAAAGTGTGACATGCTGGTAAGCAGTATGACTTATATCGCCAACAACTCACTTGTGTTCTACTCGTGCATATTACATCAACCCATAAAACCTGGCTCGGATGCCACTGTTGGTGAACGTAGTAATTTCAAAAAAAATCCTACGCACACTCAAGATCATGGTGATGCATAGCAACGAGAGGGGAGAGTGTGTCCACGTACCCTCATAGACCGGAAGCGGAAGCGTTAGCACAACGCGGTTGATGTAGTCGTACGTCTTCACGATCCGACTGATCAAGTACCGAATGCACGACACCTCCGAGTTCTGCACACGTTCAACTCGATGACGCCCCTCGAACTCCGATCCAGTCGAGTGTTGAGGGAGAGTTTTGTCAGCACGACAGTGTGGTGATGATGATAATGTTCTACCGACACAGGGCTTCGCATAAGCACCATTACGATATGATCGAGGTGGATTATGGTGGAGGGGGGCACCGCACATGGCTAAGAGATCAAGAGATCAATTGTTGTGTCTTTGGGGTGCCCCCTGCCCCCGTATATAAAGGACTGGAGGAGGGGGAGGGCCGGCCCTCTCTATGGCGCGCCCTAGGGGAGTCCTACTCCCACCGGGAGTAGGATTCCCCTTTCCTAGTAGAACTAGGAGCCCTTCCAAGTAGTAGGAGTAGGAGGGAAGGAAAGGGAAGGGAAAAGGAGAAGGAAGGAAGGGGGCGCCCCCCCCCCCTCCCTAGCCTAATTCGGACCAGCCCATGAGGAGGGGGCGGCCACCCTTTGAGGCCTTTCTCTCCTTTCCCGTATGGCCCATTAAGGCCCAATACGAAGTCCCGTAACTCCCTGATACTCCCGAAAATACCCGAATCACTCGGAACCTTTCCGATGTCCGAATATAGTCGTCCAATATATCGATCTTTACGCCTTGACCATTTTGAGACTCCTCGTCATGTCCCCGATCTCATCCGGGACTCCGAACTCCTTTGGTACATCAAAACACATAAACTCATAATATAACCGTCATCAAACTTTAAGCGTGTGGACCCTACGGGTTCAAGAACTATGTAGACATGACCGAGACACGTCTATGGTCAATAACCAATAGTGGAACCTGGATGCTCATATTGGCTCCCACATATTCTACGAAGATCTATATCGGTCAGACCGCATAACTACATTCGTTGTTCCCTTTGTCATCGGTATGTTACTTGCCCGAGATTCGATCCTCGGTATCTCAATACCTAGTTCAATATCGTTACCAGAAAGTCTCTTTACTCGCTCCGTAACACATCATCCCGCAACTAACTCATTAGTTGCAATGCTTGCAAGGATTATAGTGATGTGCATTACCGAGTGGTCCCAGAGATACCTCTCCGACAATTGGAGTGACAAATCCTACTCTCGAAATACGCCAACCCAACAAATACCTTCGGAGACACCTGTAGAGCACCTTTATAATCACCCAGTTACGTTGTGAAGTATGGTAGCACACAAAGTGTTCCTCCGGTAAACGGGAGTTGCATAATCTCATAGTCATAGGAACATGTATAAGTCATGAAGAAAGCAATAGCAACAAACTAAACGATCAAGTGCTATGCTAACGGAATGGGTCAAGTCAATCACATCATTCTATAATGATGTGACCCCGTTAATCAAATGACAACTCATGTCTATGGCTAGGAAACTTAACCATCTTTGATTGAATGAGCTAGTCAAGTAGAGGCACACTAGTGATACTCTGTTTGTCTATGTATTCACACATGTATTATGTTTCCGGTTAATACAATTCTAGCATAAATAATAAACATTTATCATGAAATAAGGAAATAAATAATAACTTTATTATTGCCTCTAGGGCATATTTCCTTCAGTGACTACATACAGAGCAAAATGAACGAATCCATACTTTAAAATATGTCTACATACATCTGTATGTTGTAGTCCATTTGAAATGTCTAAAAAGACTTATATTTAGGAACGGAGGGAGTAAAAAATATAAATAATAATGCATGTTGGGGTAGCCCACGTTTCCGATAATTTTAGCCGTGGGCTTGTTCACAATTTTTACGAGGGGGTGGTTGTTCATTTAATGGAGGGTCTTGTACCAGACTTGAACGATACAAAGTGCGACCTGGCACACCATAACACCACTTGGAATAAGAGGGTAGCTATCTCAAAAAACAATCAACAACTAATAAATGGCGACCTGGCACGTACACAATTTTAAACGATTGTTTTGATGGAGTAAAAAAGGAAAACAACCCCACTACGTATATATAGGTCGGAGCCTCCGTGCTTGCTTGCCAAGGTTGCCCTATTCACACACTCTCATCCTCTCCAGATCTAAATAAGATAGCAGTGGTAACACTGTCTTTCTCCCTTCAAAAAACACTGTCTTTCTATCCTCACTACTGGTTACAGATCCAGACGTATCCCCCTTCGCCGGTGAAGGGGAGGAGGGGCAGCGTTTAGGCCATTGTCGATAGCGAAGGAGGAGACCCACTGCCGGCCGCACCGTTATCTCTGGCCGAGCGCCGGTGCGGGAGGTCCTTCGATCCCTTTGTCATTGCCCTAGTGTGGGCGGATCCGACCTCCCGCCGCCCACCTATCCACATCCCGACGACCTTCAGATATATCTTCCTTCGAAACCGCCTTAGCTCTACTTCCCCAGCTTGCTACATTGCTGATGTGCATCATTTTCTGCCTCTCAGCCCCTCTCGATCGGATGGTCCAACGTCACCTATTTTTTCTTCTTCTATTGTCAGAGGTAAAGCTACTTCATGGAGTCGAATCTTGTACTTGGTTGAAACAAGAAATAAAGTGGGGGTGGGGGAATTTAGTATGTACATCGGACTTGGAACAAACAGGAAGGAATGGGGGTGAAAGTAGTACGGACTGATCATCTAACCGGTCTCTTGGTCGAAAAGGGAAATATTGGGGTAATGTTGTACACAGTGATATGACCAAGACTAGATTTGCTATCCACATATAGGAGTAGGTGGCCAGAGTGAACAAAAATGGGACCAACCTTTCTTGGATGTTTGTTTCTCGGGGCAACAAACTCTGAATCACCACTTTATGCCCCTTTTTAGGTACATGGTGCTGGACTGGTGTTGCACCCACTGTCCCATGCCCTTATACCAAATATTTAGTTGTTCTTAATCTAATGCCCCTGGTAAAATGAAGCCATGCCACTGTTATAAGCCATGACAAGTTTAGCCAAATGTTTTTACCTGTAATTGTTTGAGACTCTGATTGTTTCCATTGTAGCTTTTTGTGCAAACAGGGATATCCATTTCACCAGGTTGTTGTTGTGACCTTTTGGTGCACTGCACAAAACACTTCTTAAAAGAAGTGACTTTTGTGCTATTTAACTGGAATGTCAGAATGGAACAGTTGATTCATTTCAGTGGAACTGCACAAAGAGAGATATGTGTTACAATCCTCATCATCCATATTGGTGCCATAACCTTCCTTTAGGTAAAAATGATATTTAATGCATGTGCTCATCTCTATTTTGCGACTCCCATGAGAAAATAATGCTATTGTTTACTAGTAAACTTGTACTCCCTCACTGACAAAACCAATTCAGAAATAGAAGGCCAATCGTGTACTTGGTTTCACCAACTGGTGAGCAGAAAGAGAAACAAAGCATGAAGAGGAAGAAGAAGAAGAATAAACAGTGCCAAGGTGCTAAAGCCAGAGGCCTCAGTCGAGGCCATTCAAGGGCTCCGGCAACGTCTACCTTACATGTGAGACGATCCTCCAGGGAGCCCTTCCACTTCTGTTGTCTCTCCTGCAAGGTCATTTAATTAATTAGGAGTACTTAAGTACCACTAATTTATTGCTGCCTAATTTTTCTGTGAAAGTTAAACAAATCTTTAGTAGCACCTTATGCTGAACCATGTACGCGTGTATGTTTGTCTATGGAGGTGAATCATGTGGTGGAGCGGGGAGGGAATATTATTAGTGTCATGACATAATAGTGCTATTGTTTTGCATGTCAATTTATTGCCATTGGTTTAATGAGGCAATGTTTTGCGTATTGTCCATCATGAATTTGATGCTACTTTTAGAGTAATATGCTAATGTCTTTCTATCCTTTCTCACCAAGCTAATGAAGGTTTCACCTTGTTCCTACTTGTGCAAACAGGGATCATGTTGTGCCAATCATACATTTTAGTGGAACTACACAAGACAATACAACGAACAGTATCCCAGCCAGTGCTTTAACTCTGCTGGAAGTTCTTGATAATATTTCGATATAATCTCAGCACTAGTAAACAAGAGTGATTTCAACCATACATTTGAAGTGCACAAAAATATACACTATTGAGTGATTCCAGCGAGTGCTTTATCATCTCTTATGGGACTACATGAATAAGCTTTTTTCCTCAGGTTTGTACCATCATAAGGCCTTCATCCATATAAGTTTGATGGCATCTCTATTTGTATCGTGCTACTGTCATGAGAACCTCCGTTATCTTTGCACGTTAAATTTTTGCAACCTGTGATACATGGTAATGCTTTGAGTGTTGAGCTAATTGGCACTGATTAAATAAACAAGTACCACTCCTTAAGCAAGACTATTATGTTGCTAACTTTACCCATTAAGATAATGAGGGTGCTTCTATTTGTTAGTGTATGTTTCATCAACTAGTCCCACTATTACAGTAATCTCACTCTCTCAATATATGTGCCAACAGGGATGCTCGATTTTGGTGGAACTGCACAAAAACTTTGGGTGCTTCATTGCCTCGACAACTTCCTTCCTTTCCTGTCAGTCGCTAACCTAGGCTTGCATTCTTCCTTTGCTGCCAGTCGCTTGGCTTATCTCGGCTTCCAGTCAAGGGAAATATTACTTGATATGCTACCTCACACAGGTTGGTACTGGTCTTTATCCTGATTATTGTGCTTGTCATATGTATTGGTAATTTGGTATTGTGCTACTGTTTGCCAATTTCATAAAGGAGTAACTTGGAGCCTGAACTCGTAGGCAAATCATTACATTGGGTGATTTCAGTAGAACTGCACAAAAAGATCAGATGGACAGGTACTTATGTTGCTACTATGTACTCCAAAGTTCACTCAGACAAGCATCGATATTGACAAGAAGAAGTGCCTATATTCATTCGAGTATCAACCGGTGTCAACCAGTTGTCAAACTCCAAGTATTGGGAGAGTGAACGCCAAAAATATTGCTTGGCGCATAGCCCAGAAAAACGTAGTCCAGTCTTTGGTCCCAACTTGTGCCTTTTGGTTATCATCACATATGGTAGCGAACTGTATGGCATGGAGTCTAAAGATTCCAGACAAGTTGGTTGATGCGTATATTCATCTGGCACTTAATCAGTCCACACGCCAGGGATGCTCCATTTCAGTTGAACTGCACAAAAAATTTGGGTGGTTCATTTTCTCAACCTCCTCCTTTCTTGTCTGCAATGTAGAATTTTGGCGAGCTATAGGACCAAGATGAGCCAGTAAACTAGTTGGATGAAAGTTGTGGCCAAGTTGCTCAAACCTCCCTTGGCACGAGGCCACTATTTGAGGATAAACCTACAAGAAAAGTTCAGATTGTTTGTGCTTCCTCTTATGTACTCAAAAGTTTACTCGTACAAGCATTAATTTTAGCAAGAAGTACCTCCAACTGAACAAGATTTACCAGTCTGTACCCTAGGTAATTAAAGTTCGTCCATGGATGATATTGGCTGTGATCTCAATCATTTGGATGCATAAACATACTTAACATGTGTATATCTGAATCTTTTTGTGAATTATCTATGAATATTGTCGTGTGATCTATCAATCATTTGGATGCATGGACATGCTGAACTTGTGTATATATGAATATTTTGAGTTGTTGATTGTGAATGTTGGCTATGAATATGAACATGTCCTGTGAACCTGAGTTTGATACGAATGTTTACCTTTTCTGTTGTACTTATGTGTGAACTTGTTAGTATGCCTACAATGGAATTTGTGACATGTGGGTGTCAACGGCACACCTTCTTCCCAAGAAGAATTGCACCTACTTTGTTAGGGTAGCAATAGTGCATCAGATCTTTTTAATCTTTTTGCTTTGTCTTCCCCCTCCCCCGCTCAACCCCTGCCGTAATGTTTTCGGCCTCAAAACAAACATAGTACTGCGTTTTTTGGGGGGCTTTATGAAAAATCGAGTGCTGGTTTCTGTAGGTTGGCCCGCCCAGCAAATGGGCTGTTGTTCCACCATAGACTGGGAGGCTAAAAATACAAGTTGTATGGTGCAAAGGAAAGTAAAAAACGCCATCAAGAGCCATGATATGTCTCCAACGTATCTATAATTTTTTATTGTTCCATGCTATATTATATTCTGTTTTGGACATTATTGGGCTTTATTATACACTTTTATATTATTTTTGGGACTAACCTATTAACCGGAGGCCTAGCCCAGAATTGCTATTTTTTGCCTATTTTAGGGTTTCGCAGAAAAAGAATATCAAACAGAGTCCAAACGGAATGAAACATCCGGGAACGTGATTTTAGGAATGAACATGATCCAGAGGACTTGGACCCTACATCAAGACATGAACCAGGAGGCCACGAGGTAGGGGGCGCGCCTACCCCCCCAGGCGCGCCCTCCACCCTCGTGGGCCCCCTGTTGCTCCACCGACGTACTCCTTACTCCTATATATACCTACGTAACCCCAAACTACCAGATACGGAGCCAAAACCCTAATTCCACCGCCATAACTTTCTGTATCCATGAGATCCCATCTTGGGGCCTGTTCCGGAGCTCCGCCGGAGGGGGCATCAATCACGGAGGGCTTCTACATCAACACCATAGCCTCTCCGATGAAGTGTGAGTAGTTTACATCAGACCTACGGGTCCATAGTTATTAGCTAGATGGCTTCTTCTCTCTTTTTGGATCTCAATACAAAGTTCTCCCCCTCTCTTGTGGAGATATATTCGATGTAATCTTCTTTTGCGATGTGTTTGTTGAGATCGATGAATTGTGGGTTTATGGTCAAGTTTATCTATGAACAATATTTGAATCTTCTCTGAATTCTTTTATGTATGATTGGTTATCTTTGCAAGTCCCTTCAAATTATCAGTTTGGTTTGGCCTACTAGATTGATCTTTCTTGCAATGGGAGAAGTGCTTAGCTTTGGGTTCAATCTTGCGGTGTCCTTTCCCAGTGACAGTAGGGGCAGCAAGGCACGTATTGTATTGTTGCCATCGAGGATAACAAGATGGGGTTTATATCATATTGCATGAGTTTATCCCTCTACATCATGTCATCTTGCTTAAAGCGTTACTCTGTTCTCTTGAACTTAATACTCTAGATGTATGATGGATAGCGGTCGATGTGTGGAGTAATAGTAGTAGATGCAGACAGGAGTCGGTCTACTTGTCTCGGACGTGATGCCTATGTACATGATCATACCTAGATATTCTCATAACTATGCTCAATTTTGTCAATTGCTCAACAGTAATTTGTTTACCCACCGTGAATACTTATGCTCTTGAGAGAAGCCACTAGTGAAACCTATGGCCCCCGAGTCTATCTTTCGTCATATTAATCTTCCAATACTTAGTTATTTCCTTTGCCTTTTATTTTACTTTGCATCTTTTATTTCTCTTTATCATAAAAATACCAAAAATATTATCTTATCATATCTATCATATCTCACTCTCATAAGTGACCGTGTAGGGATTGACAACCCCTTATCGCATTGGTTGCGAGGATTTATTTGTTTGTGTAGGTGCGAGGGACTCATGCGTGGCCTCCTACTAGATTGATACCTTGGTTCTCAAAAACTGAGAGAAATACTTACGCTACTCTGCTGAACCACCCTTTCCTCTTCAAGGGAAAACCAACACAAGTGCTCAAGAGGTAGCAAGAAGGATTTCTGGCGCCGTTGCCGGGGAGGTTCGCACAAAAGTCAAGACATACCAAGTACCCATCACAAACCCTTATCTCCCGCATTACATTATTTGCCATTTGCCTCTCGTTTTCCTCTCCCCCACTTCACCCATGCCATTTTATCCGCCCTCTCTCCTCCATCCTCCCTCTCTTTCTCTATTCGCCTCTTTTTGCCCATTTCTTGTTTGCTTGTGTGTCGGATCGCTTGCTTGTCATTAAGGCTAGTCCCCTATCTTCTCTGTTGTCTCCCGAAAATGAAGTTCTTAATTTTAAACAAAGGGAAGGAGAAAACCTAAAAGACGCTTGGTATAGAATTTGCAATGCTCAAAATAGGTCTACCAGGAAGCAATCTACTTCTATTCTTCTTCGCAATTTTTATGTAGGTGCTATTCCTTGGCACATATATGTCCTTGATACCATTACCGGAGGGAACTTCTTAGGTAGCCACACTTTTTATTCCTATAATACTATGATAGATTTATTTGGCTCACCTCCTCTTTTGGTTAATGGAACTATGTTAACTTTGGAGCATGTAATGCAAAAAACTTGAAATTATTGAAAATAAAGTTGCTACCATTGAGTGAATTGAAAATTTCAATAAAAATATCCACAACCAAATTACCCAATATGGATCTAAAGTAGGAATAACTTTGAAAAATATCAAAGAGAAGGAACCTATAGTTAATGAAAGAATAAATCATGATTCCACTAGAATCGATAAACTTGAGGGTATCATTACCAACTTGGGAACCGCTTTTTCTTCCGTAAAGAATACTCCAAGTCCTCCAACTAAAGTTTCCAAGCTTATGTATGTTCCTAAAAATAAGGGTGAATCCTCTAGCAAAGAAACTGCGGATCTCAAATCTATAAGTATTCATCCTAATCTTTTTGCTATCATTAAGGAACCATTTGCTACTAATGATTTTTTCGATCTTGTGCCTAGAAGTTTGATTATTGATAAAATGAAAGAAACTCCTAAAGGTGATAGATGTCTCATTAAAGAATTACCAACTAAAGATGGCAATACCTAGATCTATCCTTGCTTTTTATGCCTAGCTAGGGGCGTTAAACGATAGCGCTTGTTGGGAGGCAACCCAATTTTATTTTTATTCCTTATTTTTTGCTCCTGTTTAGTAATAAATAATTTATCTAGCCTCTGTTTTGGTTGTGTTTTTTGTGTTTAATTAGTGTTTATGCCAAGTAGAACCATCGGGGAGACTTGGGGGAAGTCTTTTTAATCTTGCTGTAAAAAACAGAAACTTTAGCGATCACGAGAATTGCTTCCATTTTTATTTGGAAAGTGCTATTTAGTTAATTATTTTTGAAAATGATTAATAGATAAATTCCTCACGTCTAGAATTTATTTTAGAATTTTTGGTGTTCCAGATTTTGCGTTAGCTACAGATTACTACAGACTGTTCTGTTTTTGACAGATTCTATTTTTCGTGTGTTGTTTGCTTTTTTTGATGAATCTATGGCTAGTGAAATAGTTTATAAACCATAGAGAAGTTGGAATACAGTAGGTTTAACACCAATATAAATAAAGAATGAGTTCATTGCAGTACCTTTAAGTGGTGTTTTGTTTTCTTTCGCTAACGGAGCTCACGAGATTTTCTACTTTAAGTTTTGTGTTGTGAAGTTTTCAAGTTTTGGGTAAAGATTTGATGGATTATGGAACAAGGAGTGGCAAGAGCCTAAGCTTGGGGATGCCCAGGGCACTCCCAAGATAATCTAAGGACACCTAAAATCCAAAGCTTGGGGATGCCCCGGAAGGCATCCCCTCTTTCGTCTACTTCTATCGGTAACTTCACTTGGAGCTATATATTTATTTACCACATGATATGTGTTTTGCTTGGAGCGTCTTGTATGATTTGAGTCTTTGCTTTTTAGTTTACCACAATCATACTTGCTGTACACACCTTTTTGAGAGAGACACTCATGATTCAGAAATTATTAGAATACTCTATGTGCTTCACTTATATCTTTTGAGTTGTATTGTTTTTGCTCTAGTATTTCACTTATATCTTTTAGAGCACAGTGGTAGATTTGTTTTATAGAAACTATTGTTATATCATGCTTCGCTTAGATTATTTTGAGAATCCTACAAAACAGTATGGTAATTTGCTTTAATTATTTTAGGCATTCAAGATGAATAATTAAAATTTTCTTATGAGTGTGTTGAATACTATGAGAAGTTTGAAACTTGATAATTGTTTTGAGGTATGGAGATGGTGATATTAGAGTCGTGCTAGTTGAGTAGTTGTGAATTTGAGAAATGCTTGTGTTGAATTTTGTGATTCCCATAGCATTCACGTATGGTGAACCGTTATGTTAAGAAGTCGGAGCATGATGTATTTATTGATTGTCTTCCTTATGAGTGGCGGTCAGGGACGAGCGATGGTCTTATCCTACCAATCTACCCCCCTAGGAGCATGCGCGTAGTACTTTGCTTCGATGACTAATAGATTTTTGCAATAAGTATGTGAGTTCTTTATGACTAATGTTGAGTCCATGGATTATACGCACTCTCACCCTTCCACCATTGCTAGCCTCTCTAATACCGCGCACATTTCGCCGGTATCATACACCCACCATATACCTTCCTCAAAACAGCCCCCATACCTACCTATCATGGCATTTCCATAGCCATTCCGAGATATATTGCCATGCAACTTTCCACCGTTCCGTTTACTATGACACGCTCCATCATTGTCATATTTCTTTGCATGACCATATAGTTGACATTTTAGTTGTGGCAAAGCCACCATTCATAATTCTTTCATATAAGTCACTCATGCATCATTGCTATCCCGGTACACCGCCGAAGGCATTCATATAGAGGCATACTTTGTTCTAGTATCGAGTTGTAATCATTGAGTTGTAAATAAATAAAAGTGTGATGATCATCATTCATAGAGTATTGTCCCAAATAAAAAAAGGAGAAAGGCCAAATAAAAAAGGAAGGCCCAAAAAAAGGGCAATACTACTATCCTTTTTCCACACTTGTGCTTTAAAGTAGCACCATGATCTTCATAATAGAGAGTCTCCTATGTTATCACTTTCATATACTAGTGGGAATTTTTCATTATAGAACTTGGCTTGTATATTCCAACGATGGGCTTCCTCAAAATGCCCTAGGTCTTCATGAGCAAGCAAGTTGGATGCACACCCACTTAATTTCTTTTTGTTGAGCTTTCATATACTTATAGCTCCAGTGCATCTGTTGCATGGGAATCACTACTCACTCACATTGATATCTATTGATGGGCATCTCCATAGCCCGTTGATATGCCTAGTTGATGTGAGACTATCTTCTCCCTTTTTTGTCTTCTCCACAACCACCATTCTATTCCACCTATAGTGCTATGTCCATGGCTCACGCTCATGTATTGCGTGAAGATTGAAAAAGTTGAGGCGTTGAAAGTATGAAACAATTGCTTGGCTTGTCATCGGGGTTGTGCATGATTAGAATACTTTGTGTGGTGAAGATGGAGCATAGCCAGACTATATGATTTTGTAGGGATAACTTTCTTTGGCCATGTTATTTTCAAGAGACATAATTGCTTAGTTAGTATGCTTGAAGTATTATTATTTCTATGTCAATATTAAACTTTTGTATTGAATCTTTCGGATCTGAATATTCATACCACAATTAAGAGAATTACATTGAAATTAAGCTAAGTAGCATTCCACATCAAAAATTCAGTTTTTATCATTTACCTACTCGAGGACGAGCAGGAATTAAGCTTGGGGATGCTTGATACGTCTCCAACGTATCTATAATTTTTGATTGTTCCGTGCTATATTATATTCTGTTTTGGACATTATCGGGCTTTATTATACACTTTTATATTATTTTTGGGACTAACCTATTAATCGGAGGCCCAGCCCAGAATTGTTGATTTTTGCCTATTTTAGGGTTTCACCGAAAAAGAATATCAAATGGAGTCCAAACGGAATGAAACCTTCGGGAACGTGATTTTCAAAACGAACATGACTTGGACCCTACGTCAAGACATCAACAAGGAGGCCACGAGGTAGGGGGCGCGCCTACCCCCCCCCCCCAAGTGTGCCCTCCACCCTCGTGGCCCCCCTATTGCTCCACCAACGTACTCCTTCCTCCTATATATACCTACGTACCCCCAAACTACCAGATACGGAGCCAAAACCCTAATTCCACCGCCGTAACTTTTTGTATCCATGAGATCCCATCTTGGGGCCTGTTCCAGAGCTCTGCGGGAGGGGGCATCGATCACGGAGGGCTTCTACATCAACACCATAGCCTCTCCGATGAAGTGTGAGTTGTTTACTTCAGACCTACGGGTCCATAGTTATTAGCTAGATGGCTTCTTCTCTCTTTTTGGATCTCAATACAAAGTTCTCCCCTCTCTTGTGGAGATCTATTTGTTGTAATCTTCTTTTGCGGTGTGTTCGTTAAGATTGATGAATTGTGGGTTTATGATCAAGTTTATCTATGAACATTATTTGAATCTTCTCTGCATTCTTTTATGTATGATTGGTTATCTTTGCAAGTCTCTTCTAATTATCAGTTTGGTTTGGCCTACTAGATTGATCTTTCTTGCAATGGGAGAAGTGCTTAGCTTTGGGTTCAATCTTGCGGTGTCCTTTCCCAGTGACAGTAGGGGCAGCAAGGCACGTATTGTATTGTTGCCATCGAGGATAACAAGATGGGGTTTACATCATATTGCATGAGTTTATCCCTCTACATCATGTCATGCTTAAAGCGTTACTCTGTTCTCTTGAACTTAATACTCTAGATGCATGTTGGATAGCGGTCGATGTGTGGAGTAATAGTAGTAGATGCAGGCAGGAGTCGGTCTACTTGTCTCGGACGTGATGCCTATATACATGATCTGTAACACTCCGGATGTAAGTTTCCCTATTTGTGCTCCAACTCTTGCCGTTTCTGGCATTAAGTTATATTTATTTCCTCGGGTTCGAGTCTTTGTCTCCGTGTGTTGTTATCGTTGTCATGCATCTCATATCATGTCATCATGTGCATTGCATTTGCATACGTGTTCGTCTCATGCATTCGAGCATTTTCCCCATTGTCCGTTTTGCATTCCGGCGCTTCGTTCTCCTCCGGTGGTCATTTCTAGCTTTCTTTCGTGTGTGGGGATTAAACATTTCTGGATTGGACCGAGACTTTCCAAGCGGCCTTGGTTTACTACCGGTAGACCGCCTGTCAAGTTTTGTATCATTTGGACTTCGTTTGATACTCCAATGGTTAACCGAGGGACCGAAAAGGCCTCGTGTGTGTTGCAGCCCAAGACCCCTGCAATTTGGCCCAAAACCCACCTAACTCTGCTCCATCATCTAGAGCATTCGATCACAATCGCGTGGCCGAAAACTGGAACTCATTTGGACTCTCCTAGCTCCCTCTATGCCTATATACACCCCCTCCAAATCCGGATCTTTCTCCCCCCCCCCCGAAACCCTAAAAAAACCATCATCGTCGCCGCCGGACAACTTCCCCCACCGACGGACGTGTCCGTTGCACCTCGCCGCCGCCACGTGGCGCCTCCCTATTGGCCGCCGCCCGTGCCCACTTCGCCGCACCGCGCGGGCCCGCTCGGCCCGTTGCCGGCCCCCGCGGCCCAGCGCGCCGCCGCCCGCCTCCTCTCCCATCCGCCGCCTCGCGCCGCCTCCCTTGTCTGCCGCGCCGCCCCGCTCCGCCCGAGCCGCCGCCCGCCACCTCGCCCGCCGCGCCGCCTTACCGACGCCGGCCGCCGCCTCCTCCGCCTCGCCCGCCGCCTCGCCGATGTCGGCTGCCGCCTCCGCCGCCTCGCTGCGTCCGCGCCACCTCGCCGCCCTCCGCCGTCCTTCCCCGTCGACCCCGGCCACCGTCGCCTCGCTGGAGTGCGTGCCCTGGTCAACCTCGATCCATGCATCGATCTGGATCCATATCCGTGAACAGTAAACCCTAGGGGTAATATTTCGTCTGTCCCAGTTTTCTCAGATCCAAGTTGCCATGTTCGTAGCTCCGTAACTTTGCACCCGTAGCTCCGATTCATGCATATAGCATATTAAAATCTCTGAGAGTACATCATTTCATTCCATTGCATCATTTTCATTTGAGTCCATCTTGATGCCCGAAATGCTTTTAGAAGAGGGCTACTTGAGTTAATTGTCAGATCTGCTACTCCGTTTAGCACTTTTGTCATTTTTTCCATGATTAATGTGTGCATGATATGCCCTGATGATCTACATGTGTTTTGTTAAGGGTTTTGTCATCTTTCCAGAGGTGCAACCCATGTATTTTTGTGATGTGTGTGGTGACTTGTGCAAGCTTGCAAAGTGGTGCACTTGCTAATTCTGTTTTCAGGGACTTAGCAATTTCAGTAAGTCCTGGAGCTGTTTATCTCATGATGCCATATGTTCATATTGTTTCCTAGTGATCCGTGCCTCTTTTGAGGATGATCAGTAAGGATGTTTTGTTAATATTGTAGTGCTATATCCATCCATGTCTTTGTTTGCAATTGTGGAGCACCCTAGCTTGAGTCAATCGAGCTCTACTTTTGCTACTTTGTGAATCTGGGCAGATTGTCAACTTGTTTGCAATTTTGCCGATGATGTTGTAGTTGATCCGTGCATGATATGCTATTGTTCTTGCCATGTATAGCTTGAATTTTGTGCCTTCTTGATGGGTGTATGATTGTCTTGCCATGACTTGCACCGTAGTGAGTGCATCGAGCTCGTGAACATGCCTACTTGAGTTATATTTCAGCATGTGTCAGTTTTTCACTAAGTCTGGAAACTGATTATGTTTTTGCTATGTTCACATGCTTGCAATTGTATTTTCTGATCCCTTTTGGCTCAAGGTCACTAAGGGACTTTTGTTAAGCTCTTTGAGTAGCTCCATGCCATGCTTTACTTTGCCATGTACAGGTCCTGTAGCATGTAGTTTTGTTGCTCCAAAGAGGGCTACCTGATCTGAAATTCCAGACAAGTGTTAATTTCACTAAGTCTGAGATCTGTTTTCCATATGCATTTTTGCCATGCTTGTTTGAACCTGTTAATGGATGAATTGGCCGTAGCTCAGTGCTAGACTTTTGTTAAGAATCTTGTGTGCATCCCTGCCATGTATTTTTTTGTCATGTTTGGGTGCTGTATCATGTTCATCTCATTGCATTTAGATGCCTACTTGCTGTAAATCGCAGACCGGTGTCATTTTTGAATCGCTTGCCATTTCCAAACCGTAACTTCGATTCCGGCGTTCTTTATATCGTTTTCAAGCGATTTCATCTCATCTTTCCAGTGGCACACTTGGATTTCCATGTTGAGGCCAGGTTCATGCATTTCCTGTCATATCTTGCATTTCGCATCCCGCATCGCATCCCGCATATCATACCATCTTTGCATTGCGTTGTTTGAGTTTGCACGTGGTTGATTGTATCCTTGTTGCTTGTTTGTCTTGTTTGGGTAGAGCCGAGAGACGAGTTCGCTAACGAGGAGCTCGTTGAGTTTGCTTTCGAGGATCCAGTCAACTCTGAAAACTGTGCAGGCAAGATGATCATACCCTTGAAATCACTACTATCTTTGCTATGCTAGTTTGCTCGCTCTTTTGCTATGCCAATGCTACGATGCCTACCACTTGCTTTAAAGCCTCCCAAATTGCCATGTCAAACCTCTAACCCATCATGTCCTAGCAAACCGTTGATTTGCTATGTTACCGCTTTGCTCAGCCCCTCTTATAGCCTTGCTAGTTGCAGGTGAAGATTGGAGGTCGTTCCTTGTTGGAACATATATTTTACTTGTTGGGATATCATTATATTGTTATGTTATCTTAATGCATCTATATACTTGGTAAAGGGTGGAAGTCTCGGCCTCTCGCCTAGTGTTTTGTTCCACTCTTGCCGCCCTAGTTTCCGTCATATCGGTGTTATGTTCCCGGATTTTTGCGTTCCTTACGTGGTTGGGTTATAATGGGAACCCCTTGATATTTCACCTTGATTAAAGCTTTTCCAGCAATGCCCAACCTTGGTTTTACCATTTGCCACCTAGCCTTTTCTTTCCCTTGCGTTCTGCAGACTCAAGGGTCATCTTATTTTAGCCCCCCCCCCCCCCGGCCAGTGCTCCTCTGAGTGTTGGTCCAACCGAGCGATGTCCGGGGCTACCAGGGGAAACTCTGGGCTGGCCTACCCGACGTCTTGCTCATCTGAGTGTGCCCTGAGAACGAGATATGTGCAGCTCCTATCGGGATTTGTCGGCACATTCGGGCGGTGTTGCTGGTCTTGTTTTAACCTGTCGAAGTGTCTTGAATTACCGAGATACCGAGTCTGATCGAAACGTCTTGGGAGGAGGTCTATTCCTTCGTTGACCATGAGAGCTTGTCATGGGCTAAGTTGGGACTCCCCTGTAGGGATTTGAACTTTCGAAAGCCGTGCCCGCGGTTATGGGAAGATGAGAATTTGTTAATGTCCGGTTGTAGATAACTTGAACCTTGATTAATTAAAATGAATCAACTGAGTGTGTTACCGTGATGGCCTCTTCTCGGCGGAGTCCGGGAAGCGGACACGGTGTTGGAGTAATGGTTGCGCAGGTTGCTCTCTAGTTTCTCGCTCGCGCTTTGCCTCCTCTTCTCGCTCTCTTTTGCGAATAAGTTAGCCACCATACTTGCTAGTCGCTTGCTGCAGCTCCACTCATATTTACCTTGCCTTACCTATAAGCTCAAATAGTCTTGATCGCGAGGGTGCGAGATTGCTGAGTCCCTGTGGCTCACAGATTACTATTACACCAGATGCAGGGCCTGATGATTCCGCTCCAGGAGACGCGTATGAGCTCAAGTGGGAGTTCGACGAAGACTCTCAACGTTACTATGTTTCCTTTCCCGATGATCAGTAGTGGTGCCCAGTTGGGGGTGAACGGGACCGTTGTCGCATGTTGGGTTCTCTTTTATTTTGGCGCCGTAGTCGGGCCATGAGTGTTTGGTTGTTGTAATGTTATTTATGTACTTGATTGACGTGGCGAGTGTAAGCCAACTATGTTATCTCCCCTTTATTATTTACATTACATGGGATGTTGTGAAGATTGCCTAACTTGCGACATATGCCTTCAATGCAATTATGCCTCTAAGTCATGCCTCGACACGTGGGAGATATAATCGCATCGAGGGTGTTACATGATCATACCTAGATATTCTCATAACTATGCTCAATTCTGTCAATTGCTCAATAGTAATTTGTTTACCCACCATGAATACTTATGCTCTTGAGAGAAGCCACTAGTGAAACCTATGGCCCCCGGGTATATCTTTCGTCATATTAATCTTCCAATACTTAGTTATTTCCTTTGCCTTTTATTTTACTTTGCATCTTTTATTTCTCTTTATCATAAAAATACCAAAAATATTATCTTATCATATCTATCATATCTCACTCTCGTAAGTGACCGTGTAGGGATTGACAACCCCTTATCGCATCGGTTGCAAGGACTTATTTGTTTGTGTAGGTGCGAGGGACTCGTGCGTGGCCTCCTACTGGATTGAAACCTTGGTTCTCAAAAACTGAGGGAAATACTTACGCTACTCTGCTGCATCACCTTTCCTCTTCAAGGGAAAACCAACGCAAGTGCTCAAGAGGTAGCAAGCCATCCACTGAAGAAAAAAATCGCTCCTAATGTGCTTCTTCAGTCGCGCTGCTGGCCCCCTCTTTAATCCAGTTCGCTCAGGGATCTAGCTGGTATCATTTTTTTAGTGGGTGAACAAGTATCAGCTAGGCCTAGGTTTTGTTTTTTAACATGCGTAGCCCACGACATACAGAGAGAGTGGTTTCAACTTACTTTTTGAGGTCCATGTCGGCCTATGGGCTTTTCTTAAAGATCGGCAGCCCAATGTATTTTTCTTAATAAAATGCAAATCTCTGTTCTATTTATCTATATATAAGAATAATAATGTTGTCTCCAATTTATGTTTTCCCTTCTAACCACATTATATATATTTATATTATTATGATTATCATATATTTTATAGAGACTTATATATACATTATAAAAACATCCCACATGTTATTAACTTATAAAAGTAAATGTTTAACAGAAGTTGGGAAGGAAAATCCTGGTTGCTTTTGACTCACAGGCAAGGAAAATCCTGGTGATTGCGTACAAAATCTTGCGAAGATTTGAAGGACCAATGTAATAATAACATGCTCATTTTTTTGAGCAATAACTCGCTAATTTGTTAATTTTATATATAAAAAATATGTAGCTCTGGTTTATTTTTTGATATTAATTTCTCCTTCTAACCTAACCTTATATATAGAACGAGCCCAGCTAATTCGCGTATTTCAAGAAAGTGCAAATGGGCTGGGATTTCTTAGAAAATATAAATGGGCCGCATTGACGTGAAATTATTTGTTCACCTGGCCCAACAAATGGACAAAACATGGGTTAAATATATGCCACATTTTTGCAGGCTGACATGTGGGCCAATAGGTCGAAGCCTACGCAGGGCGTTGTCAACTTGCTCAACAAATGAATATGATATCCACAACCATTGGATTTATATCCAACGGCCGGCATGCACCTTCAATCTCTCGTCTTCTTCCTCCAGCGTTGCCGGGACCGCTTGGTCCGGCCTTCGGCGGCTAGCGGCTCTGCTTAGCACGCATCGCTATGAAGCGCTACCCCACCGCCGGCCAGGCTATCCCTCCACCCCTCCACACCTCTTGTTATTCTCCACCGACTACAGCCCCACGCCGCACCAGAAATAGTTATAACCCTTCTCCTCGTCTCAATTTGCGACTCCACTGCCGCGTCTTCCCATCTCCGGGCCGTTCCCGTCCAGGGCCTCGCCATCGTCCACCGCCTCACTGCGCTCGATGCGGCGTGGTCAACAAACGAGGGACATCGGAAGAGGACTGTATGTGGAGAGCCTGGCGGCTGGAACCCACGAGGTCCATGGTCGCATGCAAGGAAAGTTCCTCCTTATTAAGCTGAAAAAATGTTTCCTCCCCCTAACAGCTGGGACCCACCGGTTGTATCTTCACACGGAAGGAAGTGCCTCCTTGTTATGCGAAAAAAATTATTCCTCCCATTGACAGCTGGGACCCGTCAGATTTGGTGGCTGACTTGTGGGCCTACTAAGCGGACGTGTACGTAGGGCTTTGTCAACTTAATCAACAAATGATTCTAGCAGTTGGACCGTTGGATGTGAATCCACAGCCGTGCTCCTTCTTCAACCTCTGTTCTTGCTCCTGTCTCCCGTGGGCGGCACCACGGCAGTGCTGCCGTGCACCCGAACTAGTCATGTTTCCCACTCCTCTCCATCTGTGACTCCACTGCCATGTCTTCCCCATCTCCGGGTCATTCCAGTCTAGGGCCTCGCTGTCGTCCATCGGCCTTGGTGCGTTCGGCACGGTGTGGTCAACGTGGTCAACAACCGAGAGTCATCGGAAGATGACTGTACGTGAGAGGCTGACAGTGGGGACGCACCACGCCCATGGACGCATGCATGCAACTGCATCCTTTTTACCCTGAAAATAATGTTTTCTCCCCCTGACTGCTGGGATCCAGCAGCTACATCTTCGCACGCAAGGAAGTGCCTGACAGTCGGGGCCCACCCGGTCGAAGCATACGTAGCATTGTCATTCTGGTCGCGAACGTGTATGTACATACTGATCAATGTAGAGGCGTGCACGTGTGTTAGTAGAGGCGCGCATGTGTGATAGTAGAGGCGCACATGTAGCATGTACATGTACGTACATCGGCCATGGTAAAAGAAAGTAAATACGACCACGTACGTACATATGGGCGGGGTCTCGAACACCTACTCGCGCATACGTACGGCCAGGGCTCGTGTACATGGCTGTGGCTGGGTCAGAACAAAGAAACTACATCATAGTCGTGTTCATGGGGAGGCAACGAAATGCGCCATGTTCATCGGGAGGCAACGGAACACGTGATGTTCATCGGGAGCCAACTGGCTTGGACGGAATAGGCGATGGAAACGAGGCCTGGCGTACTGCAGAACGGAGGAAATGGCCTTGTGTTTGACCAGCCACGGTGGAAACGGGATCCTGTTCATCGGGAGGGGTCTGGCGCACCGCAAAACTGAGGAAACGGACCTCCTATGGTTGAAACGGGGTCATGTTGATCGGGAGGGGTGTGGCATACCGCAAAATAGAGGAAACGGACTTGTGTTGGAGTGCTACAGTCGAAACAAGGGTCCTGTTCATCGGGAGGGGTGTGGTGTACCACAAAACAGGACTCCACGGGATACTGTTCATCTCCACCGTCGACCTCCTCTAGTCTCCACGGGCTACTGTTCATCCACCGTCAACCTACTCCAGCCTCCACCTGTGACTGTTCATCCACAGTATCCTGTTCATCCAGCCTCCACCGCGCGCTCCTCCACCGGCTATTGTTCAACCAGCCCTCTCCATGGGGGTCCTGTTCAACCACCCTTCCACGGCTATTCATCCAGCCCTCCACCGGCTACTTTTCAACTAGCCCTCCATGGCTACTGTTCAACCAGCCCTCCACGGGGTCCTATTCATCTAGCCCTCCACGTGGTCCTGTTCATCCACCAGCACGATCGATCGGGGTACTGTTCATCCAGCGGCAATGACCTCCACTACCACGGGTTCCTATTCACCCAACCCTCACCGGGAACTGTTCATCCAAACCCCCCAACAACGCTCATTGTTCATCCAGAGGCAGCATCGATTGGCTTCAGTTAGCAGCAGTAGCGAAGGAATCACTTGGGTTCAGTTAACAGCAAGGGATCGATCGATTGCTCGGGTTCAGTGTAACGTGTAGCCTGCAGTGCAATCACTCGGGTTCAGTTAGAGCCCAATGCCTCGCTCGGGTTCAGTTAGATCCCAACGCCTCGCACCCACACGCGTACGTGTACGAGAGAAACGCGCATCGCTCGGCCCCCGACCACCCACCGTAACCGGGAACTCCCTGATATTTTCCGCGCCCTCGCTTCTACCATGGTTTTTTCCGTCATGGATGGCCCAAAGAATGTCATGCAGCTGCATCTCCAGCCCGCCCAGGACAAAAAGCCCATTTTCTGTCATGATTTTTTGTCATAGAAGTAGGACCCCACCACATCTATGATGATACTGGGTTTTGTCACAATTATCGTCTTAGAAGTGTCGTAAGTATGACAGAGAAAAATTTCGTTCGGCCCAAAATGTCACGGATGTGTCTTTTTTTGTAGTGAATGCACAGGGCATTAATGGCTTTCTAGAATCCATGCTCACTGGTTTCCTCTTCATCTCCTTTGTCGCTCTCATCATTACAAACCTCTTTCTCACGGCCCTTGGTGGGTTTCCCTTGATTCTGAGGAGCCTTGCTGGGGCGGCTTGCTTCGCCGCCTCGACCCTTCCCGCCAGCGCCATTTTGACATTTCTCCTTATCTCGCTTCTCATACTCCGCCCTCTGCTTCTTGATGAGCTGCTCAACCTGATGACACTCCTGGAGATCATGGCCCTTGGTCCGATGGATCTTGCAGTAAGGCCCATCTCCTTTCCTAGCCTTCTCGGCAGCCGCAGCCTCCCGAAAATCAGTGCACGTGGCAACTTCCTTGCCGGGGGCTTCGGCCTTGGCCTTCTTGCCGGTACTAGGCATGCCCGATCCTTCAACGGTCATCACTGCCTTATCCTTGCACCTTTTGTTGTGCTTCCTGTTCTTCTTCTTCTTCTGACTGTTGGCTTCGTCATCATCATCTGAGTCATTGTTGATGCCATCCTCTTCTTCGGGGAGCCTCCTCCCTTCCTCCACCCGAGCATACTTATCCACTAGAGTGTAGAGCTCCTTCACAGTCTTGGGCAATCGAGCGTTCATCTTGGAACGTATCCGATGATTGCGCATGTTGGGATGGAATGCAGCTATGATAGCTGCTGGGTGCATGTCTGGAATATTTCTGTGGACTCGGCTGAACCTCTGCATGTACTTCCGCAGAGTCTCTCCTTCTTTCTGTGGGAGGAGCTACAGGTCACTGGGTCGTCCTGGTTCTTGATGGCCACTCGTGAAGGTGCCAATGAACTCGTGGCACAGGTCAGCCCAGGAAGAAATGGAGTTCTCCAGTAGGTGTATCAGACAAGACCTCACATTTGGCTTGAGTGCCAAAGGGAAGTAGTTGGCGAACACCTTCTCATCTCTTCCCCCGGCATCTTGAATAGCGATGGTGTAGATGCTCAAGAACTCTGCCGGGTTTAGCCTTCCATCGTACTTCTCTGGTATCTTTGGCTTGAACGTGCGAGTGGACGGCCTACGGACTTGCCGCAGCTCATGGGGGAAGGTAGGGCACCCAGCCTTGAAAGGCGGGTACCCGCCTTCGGCGAGCGCAGGCTCGTCGATGTCGGGGCCATCACGCCTGTCGGACAGGCGGTGGGCTTCGCGGCATCGCTCGATGGTGACATGCGTGCCTCCCCTCTACCTGTCCTCCAGGACACGCCGTTGATCCTGACGCACTCGAGGGCCGGACAAGGCCATCGAGACGTCGTCAGGTTCTTGGTTATGTGGCTCCCGTGCTGGCTGCCGCAGAGGGGACTACACCATATGGAAGGCCCCTTCCGCGCGACTAGTAGCGTGCGCCGCTATCGTCGCCTAGGGAGGCCATGGCGGGTCAGCTCGCTGTGATCCTCCCACTTCGGCGAAACCAATCAGGTTTTCGATGGTGGCTCTCCACTCATCCATCTGATCGGCTGCTGGCGGAAATCTCAACAGTAGTTGGGCCCGCGCCATGGCCTCCGGGGCGGTGCTTGGCATGGGTGATGACGAAGTAGTCGCAGCGTCGCCCGGCTCTTGATGGTGCTGGTGGTGAATGCGGCATGCTCTCGTCATCTCGAGCCAGCCACTTGGATGGCGTGGTGACGAGGATCAGTGGCTCTGTTGGCGCATTGGCTGGGTCAGCCCCCTCCGGGGGTGATGCATGTCCTGCGGCCGTGCCCGCGACGGGAAGGCCAGAGAGTTGCGATTTGTGCCAGAACGGGTGCCGCCGCTGTGGCTGTGCCCTTCAGCCAGGCGGAGAGGTCCAGAAGGAATGATCTCTCTACCTGTACCTCGCGGAGCGTAGTCGTTGGGATGTTGTTGGAGCTGTCCTTCTTCGGTGTCTCCTACTCCTACTTTGGCCACAGGGGAGGCGGTGACGACGCTACCTATGCCGACCGCGTCCCCTGCAGCGTCCACATCTTCAAGCGCCCCCGTAGCCCCCGCTGCATCAATTGCCCCGGGCGGCAGGGCCTTCGAGGTGGATGGGTGAGCGGTGACACTGGGCTTCTTCTTAGGCGCCATGGACGATGGAGCCGTTGATGAAGAAAATGATGATGAAGATGACGCGCTACGTACGCTCTCGGGTTCGCACAAGTGCTACCCCCAACATGGTGCGCCAAAGATGTCATGGGAAACCATGACCACCTATGGGGCCATGAGCCCCTTGTGGTTCGGCAGGGGGACGAGCACATTGCACAAAGAGCGGAGAAGCGTAGCGCAGCACGACAGAGATCGCACAGGCAATTTTACCTGGGTTCGTGCCGCCGCGACGCGTAAAACCCTACTCCTGCTTTGGTGATTGTGGTGGAAACACGTCGCTCTTGCCCGGCAGGGTTGGCACGGGACAAGACTGGCCACACGCGTATGAGTGTACCAGGGTCCGAATCATTTCTATGGCTGCCATGGGCCTCCTTTTATAGATCAAGAGGTCACCACAGTGGCAAATCAGTCATTGTGTCCTGATTAGATAGCAAATAGTGCTATCATACCTAACTCTACACGCAAGATAGAGCGCATTAAATGCGCCGCTTAGTGTCACATCACGGTGTGCCCGGCAAGCCTTGCCGGGTTGCTTTGCTAGCTTCGCGCCTACCTGCTTGACACGTCACTGGACGGGTGTCATTTGGAGATGATTTCCATAAAAAGTGGCTGCCATGTGGCAGGAAACAGCCACCTAGTCACCTTGGGGCTTGACACCGCACCAATCAATGACTTGTGTTGCTGTGAGGTGGAGCGGTGAAGCCTTGGCAGGGTATTTTGCCTTCCTTGAGCTCGGCAAGCCTGCCAGGGGAGTCTGGAGACTTTTTCTTCGGGGCTACCTTGACCACTCCTGGCTCGCCTGCCCGGCAAGGGTTTTTTCCCTTAGTAGTGTCTTGCTTCTTATGGCTTATCTTGGTCTTCTTGATCCGCCCTCTGATTCCCCAAAGAGCTGATCTCTTGCGCTTGATCTGGTCTTGGATGTTGCAATCTTGATCTTAGGCCTATGCATAGTCTGGGCAACAGACCAAGTGTTTGTTGCACCGACAACAATGGGTTTGGAGAGGTCATGACTTTATTTGATGATAATCCCACTATTTTGGAAGAGTGTCAACTTTGCATGCTTGTGGATCATGTTGAGAATATTTTATGCGGTAGTTATATTATTGGATTTGATTATGATCCTACGTGTAATTATTATGAGAGAGGAAAATATGGTTGTAGAAATTTTCATGTTACTAAATTACCTCTCGTTCTGTTGAGATTGCTATTGTTCCTTTCTTCTTCCTTGGATATGCTATTTTTTGCTTGCCTTGATAATTTGTTTGCTTATAAGATGCCTATGTATAGGAAGTTTTTTAGACTTAGATGTGTTTTCACATGCTACATGATTCTCTCTTCGTGTTTCAATTGCTATCTTCCATGTGAGCATAATCAAAATTATCAATGCCTAGCTAGGGGTGTTAAACAATAGCGCTTGTTGGGAGGCAACCCAATTTTATTTTTGTGTTTTTTGTTTTGCTACTGTTCTTGAAAAAAGTACACATTATTACCTCTGTATCAATTGTGTTTTGGTGTTTTAATTAGTGTTTGTGCCAAGTGTGACCTTTGGGATGGCTTACGGTGATAGTTGTTTTGATCTTGCTGAAAAACAGAAACTTTTGCACCCAGAAAAATAATTTTCAATTTTAACAGAAGTGCCATAAAATACTGATTCTTTTTGCACAAGATTTATATATAAATTTCCTCTGTTGTCCTAATTTTTTAGAAATTTTGGAGTTAAATAAGTATTCTAAGTTTACAGATTACTACAGACTGTTTTGTTTTTGACAGATTCTGTTTTCTATGTGTTGTTATGCTTTTTTTGATGAATCTATAGGTGGTATCGGGGGGGGGTATGAACCATGGAGAAGTTGAAATAAAGTAGATATTACACCAATATAAATAAATAATGAGTTGACAACATTACCAAAGGTGGTGATTTTATTTTGTTATAGTAACGGATATCATGAGTTTTCTGTTGAGTTTTGTGTTGTGAAGTTTTCAAGTTTTGGGTAAAGATTTGATGGACTATGTAATAAGGAGTGGCAAGAGCCTAAGCTTGGGGATGCCCAAGGCACCCCAAGGTAATATTCAAGGATAACCAAGAGCCTAATCTTGGGGATGCCCCGGAAGGCATCCCCTCTTTCGTCTTCAATCCTTAGGTAAATTTACTTGAGGCTATATTTTTATTCACCACATGATATGTGTTTTGCTTGGAGCGTCTTGTATGATATGAGTCTTTTATTTTTAGTTTGCCACAATCATCCTTGCTGTGCACACCTTTTGAATACTCTATTTGCTTCACTTATATCTTTTGAGCTAGGCAATATGCTCTAGCGCTTCACTTATATCTGTTTAGAGCACGGCGGTGGTTTTATTTTATAGAAATTGTTGAACTCTCTTGCTTAACTTATATTATTTTGAGAGTCTCTCTAAATAGCATCGTAATTTGCTTTGGTTATGAATTTACTCCTAATATGATGGGCATCCAAGAGGGTATAATAAAAACTTTCGTATTAAGTGCATTGAGTACTATGAGAAGTTTGAGTCCTTATGATTGTTTTGAGATATAAAGATGGTAATATTAGAGTCATGCTAGTGAGTAAGTATTGATAGAAATACTTGTGTTAAAGTTTGTGATTCCCGTAGCATGCACGTATGGTGAACCGTTATGTGATGAAGTCAGAGCATGATTTATTTATTGATTGTCTTCCTTATGAGCTGCGGTTGGGGACGAGCGATGGTCTTTTCCTACCAATCTATCCCCCTAGGAGCATTCGTGTAGTACTTTGTTTAGATAAATAATAAACTTTTGCAATAAGTATGTGAATTCTTTATGACTAATGTTGAGTCCATGGATTATACGCACTCTCACCCTTCCACCATTGCTAGACTCTCTAGTACTGCGCAACTTTCGCCGGTGCATTACACACACCATTTACCTTCCTCAAAACAAACACCACACCTACCTATTATAGCATTTCCATAGCCATTATGAGATATATTACCATGCAACTTCCACCGTTCCGTTTATTATGACACACTTCATTATTGTCATATTCCTTTGCATGATCATGTAGTTGACATCGTATTTGTGGCAAAGCCACCATTCATATTTTTTATACATGTCACTCTTGAGTCATTGCACATCCCGGTACACCGCCGGAGGCATTCATATAGAGTCATATATTTGTTCTAGTATCAAGTTGTAATTCTTGAGTTGCAAAGTAAATAAAAGTGTGATGATCATCATTATTAGAGCATTTGTCGCATGTGAGAAAAGGATGATGGAGACTATGATTCCCTCACAAGTTGGGATGAGACTCCGGACGAAAAATATTTAAAAAGGAAAAGAAAAAATAGAGCCCAAAGAGCCCAAAATAAAAAAAATGTGAGAAAAGAGAGAAGGGGCAATGCTACTATCATTTTTCTACACTTGTGCTTCAAAGTAGCACCATGATCTTCATGATAGAGTCTCCTATGTTGTAACTTTCATATACTAGTGGGAAATTTTGATTATAGATTTTGGCTTGTGTATTCCAGTGATGGGATTCCTCAAATTGTCCTAGGTCTTCATGAGCAAGCGAGGTCGATGCACACCCACTTAGTTTCTTTTTGAGCTTTCATACACTTATAGCTCTAATGCATCCGTTGCATGGCAATCCTCACTCACATTGATATCTATTGATGGGCATATCCATACCTGTTGATACGCCTAGTTAATGTGAGACTATCTCCTTCCTTTTGTCTTCTCCACAACCACCATATCCTATTCCACTTATAGTGTTATATCCATGGCTCACGCTCATGTATTGCGTGAAAGTTGAAGAACTTTGAGAACATCAAAAGTATGAAACAAATTCTTGGCTTGTCATCGGGGTTGTGCATGATTTAATACTTTGTGTGATGAAGATGGAGCATAGCCAGACTATATGATTTCGTAGGGATAACTTTCTTGGGCCTTGTTATTTTGAGAAGACATGATTGCTTTGTTAGTATGCTTGAAGTATTATTGTTTTTATGTCAATATTAAACTTTTGTTTTGAATCTTATGGATCTGAATATTGATGCCACAATAAATAAAATTACATAGATAAATATGTTAGCTAGCATTCCACATCAAAAATTCTATTTTTATCATTTACCTACTCGAGGACGAGCAGGAATTAAGCTTGGGGATGCTTGATATGTCTCTAATGTATCTATAATTTTTTATTGTTCCATGCTATTATATTATCTGTTTTGGATGTTTCATATGCATTTATATGCTATTTTATATTATTTTTGGGACTAATTTATTAACCTAGAGCCCAGTGCCATTTTCTCTTTTTTCCCCTAGTTTTTGAGTTTCACAGAAAACAAATATCAAATGGATTCCAAACGGAATAAAACTCTACAATGATTTTTATTGGACCAGAAGACACACATAGGACTTGGGAACCAAGTCAAAAGAGTCCCGAGGCAATGGCAAGGGTGCAGGGCACGCCACAGGGGGGCACACCCCCCTGCTACCTCTTGAGCATGTGTTGGTTTTCCCTTGAAGAGGAAAGGGTGATGCAGCAAAGTAGCATAAGTATTTCCCTCAGTTTTGAGAACCAAGGTATCAATCTAGTAGGAGACAATGCACAAGTCACTTAGTACCTACACAAACAATCAGGAACCTTGCAACCAACACGATAAAGGGGTTGTCAATCCCTTCACAGTCACTCGCAAATGTGAGATCTAATAAAGATAGTAAAGTAAATATTTTTGGTATTTTTGTTTTATAGATTGGAAAGTAAAGATTGCAAAATAGTAAAAGAGATACGATGTAAATAAAAGAGATGCAATATAATAAGAAAGAGGCCCGGGGGGCATAGGTTTCACTAGTGGCTTCTCTCAAGATAGCATGTATTACGGTGGGTGAACAAATTACTGCCGAGAAATTGATAGAAAAGCGCATAGTTATGAAGATATGTAAGGCAATGATCATGAATGTAGGCATCACGTCGGTGTCAAGTAGATCCAAATGATTCTGCATTTACTACTATTACTCCACACATCGACCGCTATCCAGCATGCATCTAGAGTATTAAGTTCATAAGAACAGAGTAACGCATTAAGCAATATGAAATGATGTAGAGGGATAAACTCAAATAATATGATATAAACCCCATCTTTTTTCCTTGATGGCAACAATACACTACGTGCCTTGCTGCCCCTACTGTCACTAGGAAAGGACACCGCAAGATTGAACCCAAAGCTAAGCACTTCTCCCATTGCAAGAAACATCAATCTAATAGGCCAAACTAAATCGATAATTCGAAGAGACTTGCAAAGATATCAAATCATGCATATAAGAATTCAGAGAAGAACCAAATAATATTCATAGATAATCTTGTTCATAAACCCACAATTCATCGGATATCAGCAAACACACCGCAAAAGAGTATTACATCCAATAGATCTCCAAGAACATCGAGGAGAACTTTGTATTGAGAATCAAAGAGAGAGAATAAGCCATCTAGCTAATAACTATGGACCTGAAGGTCTGTGGTAAACTACTCACGCTTCATCGGAGAGGCTATGGTGTTGATGTAGAAGCCCTCCGTGATCGATTCCCCCTCCAGAAGATCGCCGGAAGAGGCCCCAAGATGGGATCTCATGGGTACAGAAGGTTGCGGCGGTGGAAAAGTGGTTTCGTGGCTCTCTGCGATCGATCTAGGGTATAAGAGTATATATAGGTGAAATAAGTATGTCGGTGGAGTTACGTGGGGCCCACGAGGGTGGGAGCGTGCCCTCCTGCCTCGTGGCCGCCAAATGGAGTACCAGACTTTGACTCCAAGTCTTCTGGATTGCTTTCGGTCCAATAAAGATCATTGCGAAGGTTTCATTCCGTTTGGACTCCATTTGGTATTCCTTTTCTGCGAAACCCTAAAATAGGCAAAAAAAACATAAACTTGCACTGGGCCTCCGGTTAATAGGTTAGTCCCAAAAATAATATAAAAGAGCATATTAAAGCCCATTAAACATCCAAAACAGATAATATAATAGCATGGAACAATCAAAAATTATAGATACGTTCGAGACGTATCAAGCATCACCAAGCTTAATTCCTGCTCGTTCTCGATTAGGTAAATGATAAAAACAGAATTTTTGATGTGGAATGCTACATAACATAATTATCAATGTAATTTTCTTTATTGTGGCATGAATGTTCAGATCCGAAAGATTCAAGACAAACGTTTAATATTGACATAAAAATAATGATACTTCAAGCATACTAACAAAGTAATCATGTCTTCTCAAAATAACATGGCCAAAGAAAGTTCATCCCTACAGAATCATATAGTTTGGCTATGCCTCATCTTCATCACACAAAATATTCAGATCATGCACAACCCCGATGACAAGCCAAGCAATTGTTTCATACTTTAGTATTCTCAAACTTTTTCAACTTTCACGCAATACATGAGCGTGAGCCATGGTCATAGCACTATAGGTGGAATAGAATGGTGGTTGTCGAGAATACAAAAAGGAGGAAGATGGTCTCACATCAACTAGGCATATTAATGGGATATGGAGATGCCCATCAATAGATATCAATGTGAGTGAGTAGGGATTGCCATGCAACGGATGTACTAGAGCTATAAATGTATGAAAGCTCAACAAAGGAAACTAAGTGGGTGTGCATCCAACTTGCTTGCTCACGAAGACCTAGGGCATTTTGAGGAAGCCCATTGTTGGAATATACAAGCCAAGTTCCATAACGAAAATTCCCACTAGTATATGAAAGTGACAAAATAAGAGTCTCTATATCATGAAGATCATGGTGCTACTTTGAAGCACAAGTGTGGAAAAAGGATAGTAGCATTGTCCCTCCTCTCTTTTTCTCTCTTTTTTTGTTTGGCTTGTTTGGCCTTCCTTTCTTCATTGGCTTCTTTGGCCTCTTTTTTTATTTCCTCACACGGGACAATGCTCTAATAATGATGATCATCACACTTCTATTTATTTACAACTCAAGGATTACAACTCGATACTTAGAACAAAATATGACTCTATATGAGTGCCTCCAGCGGAGTACCAGGATGTGCAATGACTCAAGAGTGACATGTATGAAAAAATTATGAATGGTGGCTTTGCCACAAATACGATGTCAACTACATGATCATGCAAGGCAATATGACAATGATGGAGCGTGTCACAATAGACGGAACGGTGGAAAGCTGCATGGCAATATATCTCGGAATGGCTACAGAAATGCCATAATAGGTAGGTATTGTGGCTATTTTGAGGAAGGTAAATGGTGGGTTTATGGTACCAGTGAAAGTTACGCGGTACTAGAGATGCTAGCAACGGTAGAAAGGTGAGAGTGTGTATAATCCATGGAATCAACATTAGTCATAAAGAACTCACATACTTATTGCAAAAATCTACAAGTCATCAAAACCCAGAACTACGCGCATGCTCATAGGGGAATAGATTGGTAGGAAAATACCATCGCTCGTCCCCGGCCGCCACTCATAAGGAAGACAATAAAAGAAACACCTCATGCTTCAAATTTGTTACACAACGGTTACCATACGTGCATGCTACGGGACTTGCAAACCTCAACACAAGTATTTCTCAAATTCACAACTACTCAACTAGCATGACTTTAATATCACCATCCTCATGTCTCAAAACAATCATCAAGCATCAAACTTCTCATAGTATTCAACGCACTTTATATGAAAATTTTTATTATACCCATCTTGGATGCCCATAATATTAGGACTAGTTTATAGCCAAAGCAAATTACCATGCTGTTCTAAAAGACTCTCAAAATAATATAAGTGAAGCATGAGAGATCAATAACTTCAATAAAATAAAACCACCACCGTGCTCTAAAAAGATATAAGTGAAGCACTAGAGCAAAATTATCTAGCTCAAAAGATATAAGTGAAGCACTAGAGCAAAATTATCTAGCTCAAAAGATATAAGTGAAGCACATAGAGTATTCTAATACATTCTGATTCATCCGTGTCTCTCCCAAAATGTGTGTACAACAAGGATGATTGTGGTAAACTAAAAAGCAAAGACTCAAATCATACAAGACGCTCCAAGCAAAGCACATATCATGTGGTGAATAAAAATATAGCCTCAAGTAAAGTTACCAATAGATGAAGATGAAAGAGGCGATGCCTTCCGAGGCATCCCCAAGCTTAGGATTTTGGTTGTCCTTGCATTTTACCTTGGGGTTCCTTGGGAATCCCCAAGCTTAGGCTCTTGCCACTCCTTATTCCAAAATCCATCAAATCTTTACCCAAAAACTTGAAAACTTCACAACACAAAACTTCAACAAAAAATCTCATGAGCTCCGTTAGTATAAGAAAATAAACCACCACTTTAAGGTACTGTAATGAACTCATTCTTTATTTATATTGGTGTTAAACCTATTTTATTCCAACTTCTCTATGGTCCATACCCCCCGATACTACTCATAGATTCGTCAAAATAAGCAAACAACACACGAAAAATAGAATCTGTCAAAAACAGAACAATCTGTAGCAATCTGGAGGTTTCGAATACTTCTGTAACTTCAAAAATTCTGAAAAATTAGAAAGACCAGAATAAAAAGTATATTGATCTACTTCAGTTGGAATTGGTATTTTATCGCTCTCTGGTAAAAAATGATAATTATTTTTGTGAGCGCATACTTTCTGTTTTTATCAGCAAGATCAAACAACAATCACCCAAGAAGATCCTGAAGGCTTTACTTGGCACAAACACTAATTAAAACAAAAAACACAATCATAACAGAAGCTAGATGAATTATTTATTACTAAATAAGATCAAAAAGCAAAGAACAAAAATAAAATTGGGTTTCCTCCCAACAAGCGCTATCGTTTAACGCCCCTAGCTAGGCATAAGAACAAGGATAGATCTAGGTATTGTCGTCTTTGGCATGCAATCCATAAGTGGCTCTCATAATAGATTCATAAGGCAATTTAATTTTCTTCCTAGGAAAGTGTTCCATGCCTTTACTTAACGGAAATTGGAATCTAATATTTCCTTCTTTCATGTCAATAATTGCACCAATCGTTTTAAGGAAAGGTCTACCAAGAATAATAGGACATGTAGGATTGCAATCTATATCAAGAACAATGAAATCTATGGGCACATAATTCCTATTTGCAACAATAAGAACATCATTAATCCTTCCCATAGGTTTCTTAATGGTGGAATCCGCAAGATGCAAATTTAAAGAACAATAATCAAATTCACGGAAACCTAGCACATCACACAAAGTTTTTGGAATCGTGGAAACACTAGCACCCAAATCACACAAAGCATAGCATTCATCAAGAGTATATCCAATAGCAGCATGATGCTTCTTCAGAGTTTTCAATAATCTTTCTTCTTCATGCTCTGAAAGGTTAGCACTAATAATAATAGGATATATCTTCTTTTCATCAAGATAAGCATACTTAAGATTATCAGGCAAATGTTTAAGCTCAAACACGGGATCACCCTTGGGTGGAGGAGGATCCCCTAAAATTTCAACATGCAAATTATGTTGCAGAATAGGTTCCTGTTTAAAGAATACTTCATCTATTTCCCTTCTTTCATTCATGAACATATCATTTTCATGGTCTAGTAGATAGTGTTCTAAAGGATCACTAGTAGGTACGGCAATAGAAGCAAGACCAATAATTTCATCCTTACTAGGTAATTCTTCCTCACGATGTTGTTTGCTAAATTTAGTGAAATTAAACTCATGAACCATATCATCCAAGCCAATAGTAACAACATTCTTTGTGCAATCTATGGTAGCATTGACAGTATTTAAGAAGGGTCTACCAAATATAATGGGGCAAAAGCTATCTTGTGGGGAAGTAAGAACAAGAAAATCAGCAGGATATTTAGTTTTCCCACACAAGACTTCAACATCTCTAACAATTCCAATTGGTGAAATAGTATCTCTATTGGCAAGTTTAATTGTGACATCAATACCTTCTAACTCAGCAGGTGCAATTTCATTCTTAATTTCTTCGTAAGTATGCGGTATAACACTAGCACTCACACCCATATCACATAAGCCATGATAACAATGATCTCCTATTTTAACAGAAATAACAGGCACGCCTACCACAGGTCTATGTTTATCTTTATCACAAGGTTTAGCAATTCTAGCAGTTTCACCTTCGAACTGAATAACATGCCCATCAATATTATTAGACAAGAGATCTTTAACAATAGCAACATTAGGTTCTACTTTAACTTGCTCAGGGGGTGTATAAGTTCTAATATTGCTTTTACGAACAACAGTTGAAGCTTTAGCATGATCCTTTACTCTAACAGGGAAAGGTGGTTTCTCAACATAAGAAGTAGGAACAATAGGATCATTATAAGTGACAGTCTTTTCTTCAACTTTAATAGGTGCAGCTACTTTTACTTCTATGGGAGGATGATATTTAAACCACTTCTCCTTAGGGAGATCAACATAAGCAGCAAAAGATTCACAGGAAGAAGCTACTATCTCAGAGTCAAGTCCATATTTAGTGCTAAACTTACGGAAAATATCGGTGTCCATAAAAGATTTAACACAATCAAACTTAGGTGTCATACCTGACTCCTTACCTTCGTCGAGGTCCCAATCTTCAGAGTTGCGTTTAATTCTATCCAATAAATTCCATTTAAATTCAATAGTCTTCATCATAAAAGAGCCAGCACAAGAAGTATCGAGCATGGTGCGATTGTTTTCAGAAAGCCGAGCATAAATTTTTTGAATAATCATTTCTCTTGAGAGCTCATGATTGGGGCATGAATATAACATTGATTTAAGCCTCCCCCAAGCTTGAGCGATGCTTTCTCCTTCGCGAGGCCAGAAATTATATATATAATTGCGATCACGATGAACAAGATGCATAGGGTAATACTTTTGATGAAATTCCAACTTCAATCTTTTATAGTCCCATGATATCATATCATCACATAGCCTATACCATATCAATGCGTCTCCCTTAAAAGATAAAGGGAAGACCTTCTTCTTAGCAACATCATCGGGTATACCTGCAAGCTTAAATAATCCACAAACTTCATCCACATATATTAAGTGCTCATCAGGATGCTTTGTTCCATCTCCTGTAAAAGGGTTAGCTAGCAGTTTTGCCATCATACCCTAAGGAAATTCAAAAGGAGTTTCATTTTCAATAGGTTCAGTAGGTTGAGGAGCAACTCTTTGCTCTACTGGATGGGGTGAAGATACCCCGAACAAGCCCCTCAAAGAATTACTTTCCATAGTAGCAAGTGACAGTAAATTTCAGCACACTATATAAATTTTTCCTTACCAAATTCCACCTACCAAAGGCGCTACACTCCCCAGCAACGGTGCTAGAAAAGAGTCTTGATGACCCACAAGTATAGGGGATCTATCGTAGTCCTTTCGATAAGTAAGAGTGTCGAACCCAACGAGGAGCAGAAGGAAATGATAAGCGGTTTTCAGCAAGGTATTCTCTGCAAGTACTGAAATAAGTGGTAACAGATAGTTTTGTGATAAGATTGATTGTAATGAGCAACAAGTAACAAAAGTAAATAAAGTGCAGCAAGGTGGCCCAATCCTTTTGTAGTAAAGGACAAGCCGGAACAAACTCTTATAATAGGGAAAGCGCTCCCGAGGACACATGGGAATATCGTCAAGCTAGTTTTCATCACGTTCATATGATTCGCGTTTGATACTTTGATAATTTGATATGTGGGTGGACCGGTGCTTGGGTGCTGTTCTTACTTGAACGAGCATCCCACTTATGATTAACCTCTATTGCAAGAATCCGCAACTACAACAAAAGTATTAAGGTAAACCTAACCATAGCATGAAACATGTGGATCCAAATCAGCCCCTTACGAAGCAACGCATAAACTAGGGTTTAAGCTTCTGTCACTCTGGCAACCCATCATCTACTTATTACTTCCCAATGCCTTCCTCTAGGCCCAAATTATGGTGAAGTGTTATGTAGTCGACGTTCACATGAAACCACTAGAGGCTAGACAACATACATCTTATCAAAATATCAAATGAATACCAAATTTACATGACTACTAATAGCAAGACTTCTCCCTTGTCCTCAGGAACAAACGTAATTACTCACGAAGCATATTCATGTTCATAATCAGAGGGGTAATAATATGCATATAGGATCTGAACATATGATCTTCCACCAAATAAACCAATTAGCATCAACTACAAGGAGTAATCAACACTACTAGCAACCTACTAGCACCAATCCCGGACTTGGAGACAAGAATTGGATACAAGCGATGAACTAGGGTTTGGAGATGAGATGGTGCTGGTGAAGATGTTGATGGAGATTGCCCTCTCCCGATGAGAGGAGAGTTGGTGATGATGATGGTGATGATTTCCCCCTCCCGGAGGGAAGTATCCCCGGCAGAATAGCTCTGCCGGAGCTGTAGATTGGTTCCGCTAAGGTTCCGCCTCGTGGCGGCGGAATCTCGTCCCAAAAAGTTCCTTCTTATTTTTTTTCTCATCGAAAGACTTCATATAGGAGAAGATGGACGTCGGAGAGCCACCAGGCGCCCACGAGGTAGGGGGGCGCGCCCTAGGGGGGCGCCCCCCACCCTTGTGAGCAGGGTGTGGGCCCCCTAGCCTTCATCTTTGGCGAGGATTTTTCTTTATTTATTTTAAGATGTTCCGTGGAGTTTCAGGACTTTTGGAGTTGCGCAGAATAGGTCTCTAATATTTGCTCCTTTTCCAGCCCAGAATTCCAGCTGCCGGCATTCTCCCTCCTTTATGTAAACCTTGTAAAATAAGAGAGAATAGCCATAAGTATTGTGACATAAAGTGAAATAACAGTCCATAATACAATAAATATCGATATAAAAGCATGATGCAAAATGGACGTATCATACGGCGACCCGAAGATCGAACATGACGACGACGATGAAGTAGCAGCATACACCACAAGAAGAAGCAGGACCACCCTACCTAAAGGACGTCCATTCAAGAGAAGAACTCCATTTACGAAAAATAAGGGCAAGAAGATTGTGAACAGATAGCTAGCTAAGATCGATTGTATTTAAATCGTAGTCTTCATTTCTCGATTGTATTACATGGACACGTTTTGAACTCATGAATTTTCAAATTTCATGGGCACTTTTTGAATTCATGAATATTTTTTCAAATTTGATGATATTTTTTCATATTCAATATGAAAAAATATTGAATATTCATGAGGACACTCGATCTAGATCCCCCTCCATCTCGATCGCTATCCCCCTCCATCTTGATCGCTATCCCCCCCCCCCCCGCACCCTCCCCCGCTAGCTCCACCGCCGCCGACGACCCACCGCACCCTTCCCGGCCCGCTCCACCGCCGCCGAGCACCCCCCGCACCCTCCCCCGCTCCACCACCGCCGACGACCCACCGCACCCCTCCCCCGCTCCACCGCCGCCGACGACCCCCCGCACCCTCCCCCGCTCCACCGCCGCAGCCGACCCACCGCACCCTCCCCGCTCCACCATCACAAATGAATGCAACTAAAAATCCAAAAAAACAAATTTGATTATATTTTCAAATAACAAATTTGATGATATTTTCAAATAATAAATTTGATGATATTTTTTCATATTCATAAATATTTTCAAATAACAAATTTGATGATATTTTTAAAAAATTATTATTGTTTCATATTCATATTCATTTTCTTAAAAATTATTAGAATCAGCAAAAAACAATAATAATAATTACTTATGGCGCACCTCTGGCTGGTGCGACATTGCTATATAAAAAAAGATTACTAATGGCGCACCTCCTGCTGGTGCGCCATTGCTATATAAAAAAAGATTACTAATGGCGCACCTCCTGCTGGTGCGCCATTGCTATATAAAAAAAGATTACTAATGGCGCACCGACGGGGGGTGCGCCATTAGTAAGCTTTCCCCCTATCTAATTCCTCCCGCTCCCTCGCCAGATCCCCTTCGTCCCTCTCTCCCTCGCCAGATCCACCCGCGCGCTTCCCCGACCCATGATGCCGCCGCCCCGACCCCCGCCGGACTCCACCCCCGCCGCCCCCGCGCCCCTGCGCCCCCACCCCCACCCCCGCCGGCCTCCCTCGGGCTCTGCAGCTTCCTCATCTTCCTCAACGTCTTCGCCTTCCTCCTCGCCGTCAGCGCCGAGCAGCGACGCAGCACTGTACCCCCCCTGAACCTCCCACCCCTCCTCCTCCCCTTTCCCCCCGCCTGCGCCGGGGCTGACGGCCCCTTCTCTGTCTCGTAGGGCAAGGTGGTGCCGGACGAGTATGACGAGCGCTCCTCTTGCCTCTACGACACCGACGCCTCCATCGTCTACGGCGTCTACGCCTTCTTCGTGCTCCTCCTCGCGCAGCTGCTGGTCTCCGGCGTCACCCGCTGCCTTTGCTTCGCCGTCTTCACCGTCTCCTGGTGAGCCTCGCTCAAACCCTAGATCGATCTCGTTCAATCTCAAGAGCACATTTGATCTGTCCAGTCTGATTCAGTACTAGGTTTTGTTCCTACGCTTCTCTGCATCATCAGTTCATTAGTAAATTCAGTACTAGGTTTTAATTGTCACCTGGAAACGAAATTCATTAGTAATGTATGGATGTTTTGTTAGTACTAGTTGATTGAATTTCTCTAGAGATGATTCATGACATCTTCAATGACAATGGCCATGTATCATTAGAATATGAAAGCTGAGAGTTGCCGCAGGAACCATAACAAATATGCTAAAAAAAGCTCCCCAAAATGTTCTTTTCTGTGAATAACTTGATACTGATTATCGCTACCAACTATAATCTCTGGTGGTATTTGATATAGTTGGTCCATCTTACAACACTGGGACAGCATATTTTTTTGAAGCAGACAACTCTATTTTTTTTCTTTTTAATTGGATCTTATTTGGTGGATACCTTGGGCTACAAAAAAGAAAAGAGAGATGTGCATGGGTAAAAATAGGGCATGATCATGGGCTAGTATCATTAGCTAGCTGGCTGGGTGGCCAGTTTAATTTGGGAGGCCCATTGATTGTGTGTGTCAATGGAGCCAGTCATAGCCAGCCATCTCTGCATCATCAGCAACACTTTTTTCCTGCCCTGCTTCCACCTTTCAGTACTAGGTTTTGGAGGCACATGTGATAATGGTGGTCAGATTGCAATTGATAGCTGCAGCTCCTACCTATATGTATGTGTATCTTACCTTATTAACAGAATGGTGTCATCATCAGAACAAAGCTGCTGCAAATGCATACCTTTTTTTTACAAGTGCATATGCACCTTCTGATCCATTCAGAGTTATCATAAATATATTTCCAAGGTTTTTTCATTTCACTGTAGAGTCTTTGCTTCTGGACTCAATGCACATGCTCCATGAAAGTAAATTGCCATGATCCAAGTTGAGCTGATTTTTGTCCATATGAAAGCAGAGGACCATATGGTCTGTGGCCTTTTCATCCATATGAAAGTAGAGGCACATTGTGGTGCTAGTTTGCTAGGTTTTGTCTCCGACCTTCGTGTCATGATGATTTTGCAGGTACCCCGAGAGGCCCTTGAGTTCGCCGGAATGTCGATTAACTTCTGTTACGGCAAATTCGGGTACTCCATATGTCCTATTTTTAGCAAAGGTCATGCTGAAATTTTCCGTGAATTTTAGCACGACTTTGCTAAAAAAATCGGACATATGGGGTACTTGCTACTAATGCATGGGTCGGGGTATCTTAGTACTTAATTAAGTAGGATCAACTGCCCCTTTATTCTTGCTGCATTAAACCATAGGTGCTAATAGAGCCAAGTGATTAGGCCCAACTTACAGTCGACAAACCCTAAATGATGAAACATTGGCTTTTAGGGTGCCTCGGTGTCGCGATGAGAACCTAAATGATGTACGCTTAGGCTTTTACGGTGCCTCGGCGTCGACAAACCCTAAATGATAAAATCTTAGCTTTTAGGATGCCTCGGTGTCGACAAACCTTAAATGATGAGACCATGATCTTGTTCCTTGACAATAACCAACTTTTTGACCAAACTTTTTTCCTATTTAGAGCGAAACATGGCCCAGAACGATGAGGCCGGCGGTTCGGGCGGCAAGCAATTCTGGGAGCTGTCCTAGGAGTTGGAGGAAGAACCTGACCGCTATGAGGACGCCGCGGAAGACACCGATCCTGACTACACAACCCCTAGCGGCGTCGGGGATGACACCACTGATGATGGCGCCGCGAATGCCACCACTGATGATGGCGGTGCACACACAAATGGCAGCCAGCCAAAGAGGCAACGGAAGGACTGGCGCCCGAGCGTGCTCGGCACTGTCAGGAAGGAATTTACTGAATGAACTCCGATGGGCATCTGATGGCGCCCAAACACGTAGTCAAGGGGTACTCGGTTCAGCTTGGGTGCATTCTCCAGAGCACCGTCTCGATCAACACCGAGAACCTAAGGCATAAGGACCGAGGGAATTTGCGCAGCCTCCTCTTCACGAAGCTGCACGAACAATACAAGTTCCCCACTGAGTTTGCAAACACACGCCTCTCAGGGAATAAAGTGAACGGTGCCGCCCTCACGAGGATGAGCACGGCCCTGTCTACTTGGAAAAGCACGGTGAAGGCAATGGTTGAAAAAGGTGATAGTTATGAGAAGATCAAGGCGAAATATCCTTTGATGAGCGAATATGACTATAAGGAGTTCAAGATCAAGTGCGAGAGCAGCGCAACCTCCGAACCAAGTTAGTGGGGGAAAGAAATGCAGAAGTTGAACTTAGGGGTCCACCAACTCGGTCCCGGCGGTTACAGAGTGGCGGAGCCTATATGGGCCAAGGAGGACACGGAGCATGCCGAGCAAGGCCTACCACCCCACTTCGAGAAATACCGTGACAAGCAGACCAGGAACTTTCTCAGGGCCCGGTACAAGGAGGACCCGGTAACAAAGGTGCTTACCACGGATCCGAAGACCAGGGCGCTTGAGCTTGTTCTGGTAAGGAATAGATCCCCCGCGTAATTAGCTCCATATGGTTGCATTCTAATTAATCCCCAATAATTTTAAATGGTTCGCGTTCCTTCCGTAGGACAATGAAAGCAGTAGCGCGGGGTCGTCTCAGAGCTCCCCTTTCGACACCCCTTTAAATAGGGCGTTGAACGTAACGAAAAACAAGGATAAGCTCAGTAAGCCGACGTCAGCTGGTCGTGTGGCCGACAAAGGCTTGTCCACAAAATGGTCGTCATACTATACCGCTGGTGGGCGAAAGGAGAAAAATACTAGCTCGCAAAGCTAGTCGCGCGAGGTTGAAGCACTCAAGGCACAAGTGGCGCAGATTCCGGAGATTGTCCAAGAGCAAGTGCAACAACAACTGGGAACGACGCTCAACGCCATGGTTCCTACGTTGATTCATGGGCTGACGATGTGGATTGCGGGCGGCCAACAGGGGCCTCCCCCGGTTCCCAGCTTCACGGCCAGCAACTCACACAATGTGCAGGCGGCGCCATTGGTGTCTCCGGCGGAGGCGGTATTCGTGTCTTCGGCGCCGGCATGGACATTGGAGCTTAATGCACCCAGGTGTACGCCGGCCGACACCTCGCCAGCAAGCGGCCCCTCCGTCAGTTGCACGCCCACCGTTGGCGGTGCCTCGACATTAGCCGAGCTCGATGGCATCATGGTAACTAAGCCTCTCGGGCGATGACTTCATATCCTTCCCTTTGACTGGGCATCCCTGACGCCCTACATGTTTTCGCAGGGCGCCGCCGATGTTCCTTGCACTCTCCTGCACTTCGTGGGCGGCGAGTTCGTTGATGTCGCCAAGGGCAGAATCGTTCAACCGGGCAACCCCGTGTTCCACGGTAATCTGATGCCACCCAAAGTGTATAGGGTTGAAGTGGTTCGGGTGCTGCCAGGCTGTGACGAGCTGTTACCTCCAATTCGACCCGCTAGGGCCAACGAAGAAGATGAGATGACCCTCAGCGCCTGCGTAAGCTGGCCCCTGCTTTGGCCGAAGAGCCAGATTCGTTTGGGGCGGGGGACACCACCCCACAGACAAGACCGCCACTCGTGCCGGCGCCAAGCCATGGCAAGAACGCCGCAACGCTACCGGACATGCCAGACATCCCTATGGCACAGGATCCGGACGACGATGACAACGACGACGGTACATTTACCAACGTCAATAAGTACTTTGCCGAACATAGGTGCAGTGACGAGTTCTGCGGGCCTCCTTCTCAAGAACCCAACCAAGACGACCGCGATCTAGCTGGTATGGCGGAGAAACCCAATTGCAACAAGTGTTGTCTAGCGTTCAGTTCTCAGGAGACGCCTCTAGCTGCCGCCTTCACCGAGCCTCAGATAGCTGAGGTGTGAAATATTATCAGCCCCAACACGCTCAAGAAGGCGGTCTGTGAGCAGAACTCGGCCCCATTATAGCAGATCAAGAAGAAGGGACGGAAACGAAAGGCTAAAAAGGGCGCCGGTGCGAGCCATCCGGCACCAAGTACGATCCGTGCTCAGGACAGGCCACCTTCACCTAAGGATATCTCGAGGAGGGTGCATGCGGCGGGTAGGGCGATGCTACTGACAAATATGCTCAATGCTGCAACCGGTGCTATGCGGAGTCTGCATGACAGTGTTCTTTCTTTGGAGAAGCGGCGTCTCGGAGAGAATGATGTGGCATACCCGGTTTTCGTGGCCAAGGTGCCAGAGGGCAAGGGCTTTGTGGATGGCGCCATCGGGGGTACGATCGTCCTGCGGTTTGATGACATCTTTGCTATGTTTAACCTTCATCCGCTGCACTACACCTTCGTTCGGCTATTTTCGCTGAGTATGGAGATGCGGATCATTAGAGACAAGACCCCCGACATCATGATAGTCGACCCCTTCTACATGCGTGCCAAGCTCTTGGGCAGCGCTGGGGACCGCCAAGTCGCGAGTTCACACCTCGAAGGCGTCATTCTGGCAAACCAAGATAAGGATAACTTCCTCGTGTCTTACTTTCCCGAGTAAGTCATCCCTTAACCACCCCGTAACATATGATTTCTTAGATTTCAATCGTTTTTTTCTAACATTCCGTGTTCTGTGCAGTGACACACATTGCACACTCATCCTAAGCCCGAAATATTCCATGGCCACGTATTTCGACCCGAACCATGACTCCAAGATAGACTACACAAATATCAAGAAAGTTCTTGATGATGTTCTCCCCGGCTACGCCAAATCTGGAGGCACCTTGACCAGGCCAGTTCGTAGGTACGGCAGGCACGTGTTCGCCCACAATACTAAGTTCTACTGCGTCAAGCAGCCGCCTGGCGGTCAGAAGGATGCCTACTAGGCCCTCCATCACATGCGGGCGATCATACGGGACCATCATCACCTTCTGCTACCAGATAATCTCAAAGATTGGGCCGCGAGCTTGTCGGCAATCCAGGACACGGACATCAGACAAGAATTCTTTCGCATCCAGTCGGAGTTTGCGGAAATCATCCATCAAGATGTCCTTCATACCTCGGGGCAGTTCTACCTCAGATATCAACCGTCCAACAGTGAGATAGACACAACGCTACAAATGCAGGCTGACAATACCCGTGATTTCATGACCATCACGACAGGCGGCGGCTTCATCCATGCTCCGGTCCCATGAGTCGAGTCGAAAGTAGTGATGCTATGTGTAGTTCTGAAACACTGATTGGCTCATGTTGTAATTAAACTTTAATGAATTGTATGTCTCTTTGGTTTGGATAGTCGTTCAACTTAGATGTAATCGATGCTATTTATTAGTAGGACCATGAATCGTGCTATTAATGTCTTGTTTTTCTCTTCCGATCCTTTTGTTGCATACTTATATATTGCTCATGTATTGTCTGTTGTTTGGCTTGTGGATAGAGATGCCGTCGTATGTCGTGTACAAGGGTAAGGTTCTCGGAGTCTACGACGACTGGGAGGAGTGTCAGTGACAGGTTCACCGTTTTAGCGGTAACAGTTACAAAGGGTACACCACTAGGGCGGAGGCGGAATCTAGATACGCCCGCTATCTAGCGGGAGAGAGGAGGGAGCATTGGAGGAACCAGATGAAGACCAGTTTCATCGCGATGATGCTCATCGTGACGACCGCAGCTCTCTTATATGTGATGGTAGTTTAGATGATCGATATCGACTTGTAATGTGAAGACAAACTCGCTACTCGCGGTCTCGAGACTTGTAATGTTCTATCTTTGTTCGGTCTTTTGAATTCGGAGACTAATATGATGAATTGTATTCGGAGACTAATCTTCTATTGTATACGATGAATCTGCTGTTGCTGTGTGGTGCTGACTATATTCTGTCCAATAATATATTTTGTAACCTGTGCAAAAATTAGAAAAGTAAAAAAATAAAACCTAATATTCTTACTAATGGCGCATCATCTCAAAGTGCGCCATTAGTATGCCGAAGGATACTAATGGCGCATCACTACACAGTGCGCCATTAGTATGCCAAAGGATACTAATGGCGCATCACCCCACAGTGCGCCATTAGTATGCCAAAGCACATGGGTAAATATGGCCCCCTGGGAGGCATACTAATGGTGCATGTTCGTCTATACTAATGGCGCATGGCGTGGTGCGCCATTAGTATACCAGATACTAATGGCGCACCCGTGGTGCACCATTAGTATATAATGCTAGTGGTGTTGTACTAGTAGCGCACCAGTAGTGCGCCATTAGTAGGCAAAACTGGTGCACCACTAGTAGGCCTTTTGCTAGTAGTGCAGGGCCCCGAGAACACCCTCGAAGAACAGAGTCAGCCTGGCATTAGGACTCACGTTCGGCTCTGGGACGTACCTCACGTTGGACATCCCCATGGTAGCTAGCTATGTGGTGAGCCTGCCGGTGACCTCGGCGAGGCGGCTGACCCAGATCTTCTCGCCCGCCACAAGTTCTGCGTGGCTGGCAGCGTCGTTCTTCCGTAGCTGCCTCTCCTCCAGATTCTTGGTCAGGGTCTCCTCCCAGGCCTTGACCCCCGAGAGCGCCCCTTCAAGACCCTCCAGCTTCAGCTTCAGGTCCTTGATGGACTCGTTGGCCGTGGAGAGTAGCTCGGCCTTCTCGAGGACTGCGGCCTGCGTGTCAGCCAAAGCGCCCTTGGCCGTGTTCCTCTCCCTCGTCAGCTCCTGGACCTGCCTCTTCAGCCCGTCACGCTCGGCCTCTAGCTCGTTCACCTTGCCGACATGGGCCTGGGCCTAAGCATTGAGGGCCTCCTCGTGCCTCTGCTCCAGTTCCCGGGTCCGCTGCACGACGAGCTCCTGGACCTCCTCGTCCTTGCCACGGAGTGTCGCGGCGAGCTTCTCCTTGCGAGCAGCAAGGTCCTCCTCCTGGGAGTTCAGCTCGGCCTAGTGCTGGATCCGAGCGGCCTCCTCCTTGGCGGCTGTCGACTCGCCGTCTCCTAGGCCTTCTCGATGTCGGCCTGCTTCATGACAAGCTCCGGCTTGTGCTCGGCCAGCTGGTCCTGGGCAGCCTTGAATTCCTCACAGGCCTGGCGAAACCAAGACTGCGCCTCGGCGACGCGCCCTTCGAGGTCCGCCTCCGCCTTGTCCACCGCTCCACCCTGGACTTGGCCTTGTCCAGGCGGGCACGGTGAAGCGTCTGAAGCTTGTGGAAGCTGGCGCTCATGCTCTGGAGGAGCCTCTCTTCCTGGGAACCGCCGCCGACGACACTTGGTCCGTCGAAGACCTCAACCCCGGTGGTGCCAAGCACCTCATCGTCGAACACCTCCCCCTCGTCGGGCGCCCTGGTGCTCGTCGTCCATGGGAGGTGGACGAACAAGTCGCCGCCCACCTTCAGATATTTGCCCGAGCCAGAAGCGGTGGAGGAGGAAGAATGGTCATTGACCACCTCCTCCTCGGCAGAGGCCTTGCTGGCCTCCCCGGCAGGCCCCTTGCCGACCTCCTCGGCAGCGGCCTCGCCGGGCTCCCGGCAGGCCCCTCGGCAGCGTCCTCAGCAACATCCTTGGCGGCCACCTCAGCGGCGATCTTGTCGGCCTCGGCCGCGGCCTCTCCGGCGACATCTCCGATGATGGTGTCCACGTCCTCCTGGTCCGCCGAGGAAGGATCTGGATACCGAGAAGGAGGATGAGGCAAAACCAAGATCAAAATTTGAAAGAACAAAAACGAGCAGGAACGGGAGGCAAACAACTCACCTATGCCAAGCTGGGACGAAATGGCCCCCTCCCCACCGACATTCGATGCCAGGACGGAGCCGCCGGCGCCTGGGGCCTCCTCCTCTGTGTGCATGGGCTTGGTGCTTGGCGCCCTTGCCGGGGACCCCCCTCGGGGTGGCGTGGTCAATGGGGGCGGCATGTTGAGGGTGGCCCTCAATGGCTCCTCCTGCTACCGTTCTCCTCCTGCAACCACGGTAAGGTTAGCACCAAGAAATCGTGCCCCGGCGCACGTAGTGGGGAGCGAGTGATGAACGCACGCTGGGGGCGGCATCGGGGGATGCTTGGGGAAAAGTGCACAAACCTATGCAGAGTTTATAAACTAATCATGGTTAGCCGTGTCCCCGGTTATGGACATGTTGAGTATTTGGTACTTGAATTATTGATTTGATCTCATCACTTTACTTAATTAAATTGTTGGGTTGTAAATATTATTTTGGGATTGAGTTGGAGGAACCTTCTCAATAATTTCAATCAATTCCATAGTTAAATAAAATATATTACTTTGTTGTAGGAAAAAATTAGCTTTATGCAAAATTAAACTTAGAGCCTCCACTAGCCAAATATGCATATAGTTATAGTTGTTACTTGTTCATTGCTCTATAGTGTTATCTTGCCAGCATATTCCATGTGCTGACCTACACAGGCTGCAACGTATTATGTTGCAGAGTTTTTAGACGAAGAGTAAGGTGCGCTAGGTCGTTGTTATGCACTCAGCTATACCGTTGGAGTTGATGGACTCATTTACCTTCAAAGCTTCCGTTGTTATCTTATTTAGATGGCCTTCAGCCATATTATTGTAATAAGTTCTCTTTTGAGACATTTGATGTAAATAAGTGTGTGATTGAACTCTGTTATAAATCCTCGAGTATTGTGTGTGCCAGCATTACCGATCCAGGGATGACAGTTATGCACATATATTTGACCGTTTGAGGTCGGATCGCTATAGCTTCATGTGATGCTCCCACAACGTCAAGTGAGAAACAAGTCTTCAATGAAGAATTGAGCTTAATGGTGAAGAACTTCAACAAATTCTACAAGAATAGAAGCAAAGAAAGAAGTTCCAAGTCAAGGTCCTACAATGACAAAAGATATTCTAGTCGTGATCGTAATTTCTACAATTGTGGAAGACCCGGACACTATTCCAATGAGTGTACGGCTTCCTAGAAGAAAAGAGAAGAGTCACCAAAAAGGAGAAGTAAAAGAGATGAATCACCACCAAGAGGAGAAGGAGTAGAGATGACCATTATGAATGAATACCCTCTCGTAGAAGCAAGGATATGGAAAGGAAGGACAAATCATCAAAGAGCTTCACAAGACGAAGACATCAAGCTCACGTCGGTGAATGGGTATCCGGTTCCGACTCCGACAACTACTCTGAGAGAAGTTATCACTATGACTCGGAATATACTCAAGATGAAGGTGTTGCTGATCTTGCACTTGTGTCATCCAACTCCTATGATATATTTGACTCACCAAATGAAGGAATTGGAATATGCTTCATGGATAAAGGCCCTGAAGTATAACACCCCGAGTATGTTGATTTCAATAGTGATGAAGATGATTTGCTAGGTGATGATGATTTACTTGTTGACAACACTAGTGATGAAAACTATGATGAAATTGCTATTAATCATGCTAATTAAGATGAAACGAATGACAATGATAAGAAGGATATTGAGCGTCTAACTAAAGAACTAAACACTCTTAAGTTATTAGCTCATGAAACAACTCTAGAGGATCATAGAGAGCTTCTAAGAACTCATGGGAAGCTACGCTTCGAGAAGCTAAATTTAGAGCAAGAGCATGGGTTCCTTAAAGCAAGCAATGATGATCTTCGAAAGAAAAGTTATTCTTACATTGCCAAGCATTTACTCTTGTCTACTTATATGCCACAAGTAAAATCTAGCAATAAGAACAAGAAGGATTCTTCCTCTGGTAGTAAAAATAACAATGTTAAATCCAATATTGTTGCTTCTAGTAGTTCTCTTGATTCCACTAATGATTCTCTTAGCCAAATCACACTTGAGTAAGAAAATAGCTTATTGAAGGGAATTATAGAGAAAGGTGTTTACAAGAGCCTTGCCGGAAGTAAGCAATTTGTGGAAATTGTACGCAAGAAAGGAAGGCACTGGAAGAATAAAGGTGTTGGTTTTGAACAAAAGTTCAATGCCAATGGAGTTGAGTGGGAAGAAGATCAATATCCCAAGATGAAGTTTGTTCCTCAACAAGAGAAGTATGATCCCACTTCTTTCAAAGGAACACAAGCTCAAGATGATCTTCCACCACAAGCTAAAAGGCAAGGACAAGCTTCAAGAGGAGATTGATTCATTTGAAGAAGCTCCTAAGGCCATGGTCAAGTGGGTTCCCAAGACTACATCAAGTTCTACTTCATCAAGTACGACTACAACTCCAAGGATTCCCATCAAATTGATGTGGATCCCAAAGAAGAAGGACTAGAGAGTTCTCGAGGGTGACTCCGCCAACATACTTCACTCATATTCATTTCGGCAAGGATAAGTGCAATCAATTTCCATATCTTGCACTAGTTCATGGAGTCACAACCCTCTTGTTGGTAAGACAAGGGACAAGGTAACCTAATGCTTTCATGGACATCATCATATGTGTGTTTCCCTTTATGTCTATGGATATTCTTGCATGTTCCTTGTGGGTGAAAGCACAAGTGCTCCCTGGTGATTTTGGTAATTAATGTCAACATATCTCTTGTTGGACTAATAGTTTCAACTAGTATATTTCAGAAAGTCCAACTAAGGCATGGCATGGACAAGAGGATGTGGAACCCCTTCAAGATACTAAGGACAGAAGATTGGCAAAAGCTCAAGACTCTTCATTTCTATTTTAGTGATCCAAGATCACATTGACTCCATAGGAAAAGCCAATACTATTAAAAGGGGATGAGGTGTTGCTTAATGGTCTAGTTGCTCAAATTGCTTGGTGATATGCTCCAAAGCCCTCAACCACTTTCTCAAATCCAAATATGTCCTAAACCTAAAGTCAAACTCGGCCTACCGATTTAATTCATCCGACGCCACCGAGTTCACTTGACATAGACATAGCCAAAAACCCTAATCAGTTCGGTCTCACCGATGGGATCTCGATCTGCAGTCAGTCTCACCGAGTTTTCTTGACCAACTCTCTATTTGCTTATTACCAAAATCCGTCTCACCAAGTTTGTGTAATCGGTCAAACCGAGTTGAGGTTTTACCCTAACCCTAGAGCACATCGGTCCCACCGAGTTGATCATATTGGTCCCATTGAAAACTCTAATGTTCACATTTTGAACTGAATTGGTCTCATCGAGTTCACATATTCGGTCCGACGGAGTTGGATCTTTTGTGTGTAACAGTTAGATTAGTGTGGAGGTTATATATACCCCTCCACCCTCCTCTCCATTCGTGGGAGAGCCATTACAACATGCCTACACTTCCACCATTCATTTTTTGAGAGAGTACCACCTACTCATGTGTTGAGACCAAGATATTCCAATCCAACCACAAGAATCTTGATCTCTAGCCTTCCCCAAGTTGCTTTCCACTCAAATCATATTTCCACCATAGCTAAATCTGTGAGAGAGAGTTGAGTGTTGGGGGAGACTATCATTTGAAGCACAAGAGCAAGGAGTTCATCATCAACACACCAGATATTACCTTTTGGAGAGTGGTGTCTCCTAGATTTGTTAGGTGTCACTTGGGAGCCTCCGTCAAGATTGTGGAGTTGAACCAAGGAGTTTGTAAGGGCAAGGAGATCGCCTACTTCGTGAAGATCTACCCAAGTGAGGCAAGTCCCTCGTGGGCGATGGCCATGGTGGGATAGACAATGTTGCTTCTTCGTGGACCCTTCATGGGTGGAGCCCTCCGTGGACTCACACAACCATTACCCTTCGTGGGTTGAAGTCTCCACCAACGTGGATGTACGATAGCACCACCTATCAGAACCACGCCAAAAATCTTTGTGTCTCCAATTGCGTTTGCACACTCCAATCCCATCCCTTTACTTTCTTGCAACTTGCATGTTTTACTTTCCGCTGCTCATATACTCTTGCCATGCTTACTTTAAATGTATTTTGAATGTTTAAACTTGTGCTAAAACTCCACCTTAACTTGAAGAAATTAAAAACGGTTACTTTTCTTTGTTGAGGATCTAATCCCCCCCTCTAGACACCTCTTCTCGATCCTTTCAATTGGTATCAGAGCATTGGTCTCCATTGCTTTGGTTTAATCACCATTGGAGGAAGATGGATGAGTCTACGATGGGGAGTTTCAGACATAGAGTGCCTATTCTTGATAGGGAGTTCTTTAATGCTTGGAAAAATTAGATGCTTGAAATTTTCAATGAATATCACTTGAACAAGTACATTACTAGCCCTTGTGCACCCCTTGTTGACCCCTTGCATCATACCCCCGATGAGTCCCTTGACATGATCTGCAATCTTAGAACTATCAATCTTATCTTTAGAGGATTGCCTAGAAATTTGATAGTTTGCTTGCCTACTCTTGAATGTGCTTACACCATATGGAGATTTCTCGAGGAAAGGTTTCCAAACTATTCCTTGAAAAATCTAGATGTAATTCTTCAAAAGTCCATAGCCTTTCATAAAATGAAACCTAATGATCCCAAGTTTGATGATTGTCTATTTGAGCTTCGTGACCTTATGCGTGCCAAAGGAGATGTCAGAGTCACTAGTAGCATTATCTCTCAAGTCATTAGAATTCATAAAGATGAACATTGCCATGGTCATACATCTAATGAATCGCTCTCTCTAGGTGATGGTCGATCACAAGATGAGGTTGAACAGGGATACTATGATGATGATGATGATGATGATGATGATGATGATGATGATAGTGACTTTGATCTTGATGAATCTATGAGACACTTTGGACTTATGGCAAATCTTCGCGGCTACATGGCTGGAAGAAAGGAATGGGTTCTTGATAGTGGATGTGCCGATCACATGATCGGAGACAAGGATATGTTTCGTGAGCTTGCTGAAAATGACGGCCCTCGAAAGTATGTCACTTTTGGTGCTAACTCAAAGGGTAAGGTGGTTGGCCTTGGTAAGGTGGCCATCTCACATGACAGCTCCATCCAAAATGTTATGCTCATTAAATCTCTTGGCTATAATTTACTTTTCGTATCTAGACTAGCTGACTTTGGATTCAATGTTCTATTTACTGAAGTAAATTGCTAAGTGTTTCGAAGAGATAGCCATAATATGGTCTTTACCGGTATACATAGAGGTGATCTATACATTGTTGATTTCACTAAAAAGACTCAACCTAGAACTTGCTTGATTGCTAAATCTTCTAAAGGTTGGTTGTGGCATAGAAGGTTAGGTCATGTGGGCATGCGAAATCTTGATAAGCTTATTAAAGGTGATCATATCCTTGGAGTGATAGACGTTATATTTGACAAGGATAGATTGTGCAGTGCTTGTCAAGCACGAAAACAGGTTGGAGGAAGCCACCCCGTGAAAAACATCATGGCCATGAGAAGACCGCTCGAGCTGCTTCATATGGATCTTTTTGGTCCAAGTGCCTATAAAAGTGTCGATGGAAATTCGTTTGGTTTAGTCATAGTCGATGATTTTTCAAGATTTACGTGGGTATTCTTTCTTGATGATAAATCGCAGGTCCAAAAGATCTTCAAGAACTTTGCTAGGAAGGCCCAAAATCAATTCGAAGTGAAGATCAAGAAGGTTCGCAGCGACAATGGAACGGAGTTCAAGAACGCAAATGTGGACACCTTTCTTGATGAAGAAGGGATTTCACATGAGTTCTCGGCTACGTAGACACCTCAACAAAATGGAGTCATTGAGAGGAAGAACCAGACTCTTATTGAGATGGAGAGAACGATGCTTGATTAGTACAAGACGCCAAAACACTTTTGGGCGGAAGCGGTTGAGATAGCTTGTCATGCAATAAATCGTCTATATCTTCACAAGCTACTTGGCAAGACGGCATACGAGCTTCTCACCGGTAACAAACCCCAAGTTGGATACTTTCGAGTATTCATCTCAAAGTGCTATATTCTTGATGAGCATCGTCGCTCAAATTTGCTCCTAAATCTCATGAAGGTTTTCTACTCAGTTATGACTCAAACTCTCACACTTACCGTGTCTACAACAATTTCACCCGAAAGGTTGAAGAGACGGTAGATGTGAAGTTTGATGAATCTAACGGCTTGCAAGTAGAGCAATTGCCAATTGATGTAGGAGACAAAGACCCTTCAGAAGCAATCCAAGACTTGTCTATTGGCAAGATTCACCCAACGAAGGTGAAGGAGAGTACCTCGCCCGTCCAAGTGGAAGCTTCTACTTCACAACAAGGTGAACCACGAGTTGACTCAGAGGCATCCACAAGTGGGACACGCCAAGATGAAGAAAACGAGGAAGTACACCAAGATTAACCTCATCAACCTCCCTCTCCACCTCCACAAGAGAACAACAACACCAACGATGAAGAAGGCCAAGAGGAAGAACAAGATGATGAAGATGATATTCCACCCTGACCCAAACAATAGCTCTCATGTGTTAGAGCAAGAGTCTCAAGAGACCATCCCGTCAAACAAATCTTTGACGATATCCAAACCGGGAGAATTACTCGCTCTAAAACTCGTTTGGCTAATTTCTAGGAACATTATTCATTCATCTATAGTATTGAACCTATGAAGGTTGAAGAAGCGCTTGCTAATCCAAACTGGGTGAATGATATGCACAAAGAGCTACACAACTTCGAGAGGAACCAAGTGTGGAGATTGGTAGAAAAGCCGGACAACAACCAAAATGTCATTGGTACCAAATGGGTGTTCCGGAATAAAAAAGATGAATATGGACAAGTTGTATGCAACAAGGCCCGTCTCATCGCCCAAGGCTACACTCAAGTCGAAGGTATGGACTATGGTGAGACATATGCCCCCGTTGCTAGACTTGAGTCCATACGCATCTTACTTGCTTATGCCAATCATCATGATATTACATTGTATCAAATCGACATTAAAAGTGCTTTTCTAAATGGTTAAATTGAGGAGGAAGTTTATGTTAAACAACCTCCCGGCTTTGTTAATCCCAAGAAACCCGATCATGTTTACAAACTTCACAAAGCTCTTTATGGTCTTAAACAAGCTCCTAGAGCGTGGTATAAATGCTTGACCAAGTTCCTTATTGAAAAAGGCTTTGAGATTGGAAAAATTGATTCTACTCTTTTTACTTAATGGATTAATGGTGAATTATTTGTGTGCCAAATTTATGTGGATGATGTCATATTTGGTTCGACTAACCCTCATTTTAGTGAAAAGTTTGGAAGGCTAATGCCGAAGAAGTTTGAGATGTCTATGATGAGTGAGCTCAAGCTCTTGCTTGGTTTGTAAATCAAGCAACCTAAGGAGGGTACCTTTGTTTCCCAAACAAAGTATACCAAGGACTTATTCAAGAAGTTCAACATGCAAGAAAGCAAAGGAATGAAAACACCCATGCCTACTAGTGAACATCTTGACTTGACAAAGGATGGCAAACCGGTTGACCAAAAGGTTTATCGCTCTACGATTGGTTCATTGTTATATCTATGTGCCTCCCATACCGATATTATGCTAAGTGTGTGCATGTGTGCACGATGTCAAGCGGCCCCTAAGGAATGTCATCTTAAGGCTGTGAAAAGGATAGCGAGATACTTAATTCATACACCAAACTTTGGCATTTGGTATCCTAAGAGGTCTTCCTTTGATCTTGTTGGCTACTCCGATTCGTACTATGCTAGAGACAAGGTTGATAGAAAGTCCACTTCAGGTACTTGTCAATTTATTGGTAGATCTCTTGTGTCTTGGTCCTCCAAGAAACAAAACTCGGTATCCTTATCCACCGCCGAAGCGGAATACATTGCCGTCGGTTCATGTTGTGCTCAGTTACTTTGGATGACCCAAACTCTTAAAGATTATAGGATTTATGTGAAACATGTTCCATTTCTTTGTGATAATGTAAGTGCTATTAAGATTGCTCACAATCCCGTGCAACATTCTCGAACTAAGCATATTGAAGTTTGTCATCATTTCATTTGAGATCATGTTGCTAAAGGAGATATTGATCTTAGAATGTTCGTATCAATAAGCAATTGGCGGATATATTCACCAAACCACTTGATGAGAAAGTATTTTGCCGTTTGAGAGGTGAATTGAACATCATTGATGCCTCAAACTTGGAGTAGGAACTCCATTCGGATACATGAAAGGCATGAGACTTTGACTAATCCTTGATATTTCTCTTATGATGATGATCATATGTCATGGATCTATACTTGTACCCTTGCATGCTATCTAACCCTTGTAGGTACTTGGATGAGCCCAAATCCATGAGATTGCAACTCACTCACATCTTGAGCAATCTCTACATCACCAAGTCTCTACAATATGGTGGTTGAAGTCAAGGAAGCAAGAATTCTTTCAATATATCCTTTGACAAGATTAATATATCAAATATCATTTGGTATCAAATTTCATGATTGTCATTGTCGGTGTCAAAACCGGCGGATCTCGGGTAGGGGGTCCCGAACTGTGCGTCTAGGCCAGATGGTAACAGGAGGCAGGGGACACGATGTTTTACCCAGGTTCCGGCCCTCTTGATGGAGGTAAAACCCTACATCCTGCTTGATTAATATTGATGATATGGGTAGTACAAGAGTAGATCTACCACGAGATTAGAGAGGCTAAACCCTAGAAGCTAGCCTATGGTATGATTATTGTGATTGTTGTCCTACAGACTAAAACCCTTCGGTTTATATAGACACCAGAGAGGGTTAGGGTTACACAAGGTCGGTTACAAAGGAGGAGATATCCATATTCGTATTGCCTAGCTTGCCTTCCACGCCAAGTAGAGTCCCATCCGGACACGAGACGAAATCTTCAATCTTGTAACTTCATAGTCTAACAGTCCGGCCAATGGACATAGTCCGGCAGTCCGGAGACCCCCTAATCCAAGACTCCCTTAGTAGCCCCCGAACCAGGATTCAATGACGATGAGTCCGGCGCGCAGTATTGTCTTCGGCATTACAAGGAGGGTTCCTCTCCAAATTCTATGTACCTGTCGAAATAGTGTCCGGTCTCTTGTGAATGTTGCACTCCTTGGCTTCCATGCCCAATAATGGCCACTTTCCACGTGTCGAGCGAATGTGAAGAGCCAGGGTGTTTTCACATTTACCCCCCTGGCTGTGTGAATGAGCCGCCTATTAAAAAGACGAGGATTCAGATTCAAATCACACCATCCTCCCTTGGCGAGCCTTCATCGGAGCGTACCTGACAGAGATCCATTCCATCATGGACGATCGACGCAGCTCCTCCTCTCGCTCCCCTAGCTCCAAGCCTGGAGATTGGGAGAGATGTTCCGTCCCGCACAGCAAATTAGTGATGCTTCAGACCAAGGGATTTCTTCCCCCAGCGTACATGGTCCCGGTTCGAGCCGGGCTCGCCACCTATAATGGCAGAGAGCAAGCGGAGAGCCTTCCCAATCCCTCCAAGGGAGAGCGGGTATGCCTTGTCCCTTATTTGGTAAGAGGGCTCGGATTCCCAATTCATCCGTTTCTCCGGGGGCTCCTGGAGTTCTACGGCCTCCAGTTGCACAACCTTACGCCTGCCTCCATGCTGCATATCGCGGGATTCGTAGCCCTTTGCGAGTTGTTCTTGGGCTGTGAGGCTCATTTCGCTCTGTGAAAGAAGATGTTCTGCCTTGTGCCCCGCCCTCAGAAGGGGTCAATATATCAAGTGGGCGGAGCCGAAGTGTGGCGTATTGCCGGGACCGGATACCTGTCCGGAACCCCAAAGAAGACGTCCGAAGACTGGCCTTTAGAATGGTTTTATATAGAAGACGTCCCCCTCCCGGATCCTATTCGAATCGGTCTTCCTGAGTTTGACAATGCCCCTTTGAAGAAGCGCCGGAGCTGGCGTCCACGGAGCTCCCTGGAGGAAGACGACATGGACGTTCTTTACCTGATGAGCCAGATAAGTTTTTTAGCTCGATCCGGATTGACCATGATCGAGGTCATGGCCATATGTATCATGCGGGGGGTGCAGCCGCTTCAGTATAGAGGCCACCCCATGTGGGATTTCAACGGGGAGGATGACGCCACCTGCTACGGCCGTAAAGGGTCGGGATCGGTTGCTGATCTAATAAAGATCTTTGTGTCAACCCGCAGGGCGGATTTTCTATGTACAATCCTCCGAGCTGGGTAAGCGGAGACTTTGTCTCGCCCATCCATTTCATATTTCAGCAGTTAAGCACTCAGTCTAGAGATTTCTACGCAGGAACTGCGCCAGGCTGTAAGGGAGATAAACAACCCCCCCTCCACAACCCGAGGACCCTGGACGGTCCCTCGACCCAGCCTCCCAAGAGGATACGGACATATCTGTGGAGCTGATCGATGGGGTGTTTTACCAATCGAGCAATGATAATGCTTTGGTGGCCATTACGGCCGATTACCCTGGGCTAGTTCCAGCCTCATACGTGACTGAGACCGAAGTCCCAGCACTTCAAAAAGGGATCCGTCCTAGCGTGTTTTTGATCGCCGTATAACAGTCGTGTTTTGCAGGGGAGGTCCTCGAGGCAGAAGGTCGGGCCTGCGGCGACTGGCCGACAAGGGGCCGCGAGGCCAGGCAGGCTGAAAAGACCCATAGTCCGGATTGAGACACCAGTGCAGTGGTACGGCGCGCCTTCTTTATTGCAAGACATTATTCTCAGAGGCATACTAACGCCCATGCCTTCTTTTTAGGAAAAAGAGCGCTCGCCGGACTCAACCTGGAGAGGCTACCAATCACGCCTCCACAAGCCAGGCTCCAAGGCCGGATTCGGAGGCGGGAACGAATACGAGGCGTGCGTCGGGTGCTCCTCTGACAGAGGATGCGGATAAACTGTCCGCCACCCATTCCGAGGTGGAAAGTGCCATGAACCACAGGCGTCGCCGGACTGTTCATCGTGACGCTTGTTTCTCCTAAGAGGCATTGGATGCCTTCAACTCGGGAGATGCGCACCTCCGTGCTACTCAAAATGGTCTAGCCAGAGCCACGGAGCAGTATGTAAAAGTAGCCCCTGAGACTTGAAACAGTTAGGATAACTGATTTAAGGATCATTTGTTATGCAGGTTCTTACAGAAAAGAATACTCAACTGTCCCAGGAGCTGGAAGAGTGCAAAGCCCAACTTCAGGCCGCACTGGTCGCAGCAGGGGAGCCCAAAGAGACCCCCTCTGGTAACATATCCTTCAAATGATAAGTATCATATAGAATGCGGCGTGTATGCAGATCTGACGATAAAATTGCAGATGACACTGGAGTAAATCCGGATAAGCAACAGCTCCAACGCCAGCTGAAGGCCGGTGAGAACGTGCTTACGAGGGTGAGGCGGGAGAAAAATGACCTCCAAGATGCCAACACCAAGCTGGGCGTGGAACTACAAGATGTTCGCGCCCAACTGTCGGACTCTGTTAAGGAAAATCGGTGGCTTCGACGCGGCATATTTAGTAAGTGCTTGAACGAACTTTGAAAAAGAGTTCAGCGAGGAAGCTGGCTGACAGAGTTATGTCTGTAGGTATGCTAACAGGTCGTCCTGCCAAGGAAATGCCTGGTTCAATGGGTGACCTTCTTCCTGAGCTCTCACAGCTGCACGAACGAGTTTGGCAGGTGATGCAAGGCGTCGCCCAGGCCTTGTGGCCATCCGTCTCCATACCCGAAGGCCTTGGAGAGGTTGCAGAAAAGCTAAAGGGAGCGCGGCGGCGCTTCCAATTATGGAAGATATCAGCCTGCCGTCAGGACGCCAGGGAAGCCTAGGCAATGGTGAAGACACGGTACACGAAGGCTGACCCGAACCACATGGCCGAAGTCGGACCTGTGGGGCCCGATGGGAAGGAGATCCCTGTGAGCTTAGTGTACAGTCAAGTAGAATTGGCCGCAAAGTATTCCCAACAGGACTGTAGACTAGACAGCCTTTTGGATGGTATTGAAGAGGAATTCAACCAGTCAAATTGACTATGTAATTTTAAAGTGACATGTATAATGCCTTCTAGCCGGATTGTAGATCGTTTATCTTGGCGGACCTTTTCGCTTCGACCTCGGGACCCGACGGTCCGGAGTGTATCCGAATACCCTCTTAGTTATGTAAGAACCGGGGCATGCGTGGAGACCAGGCGTAGGGGTCATTAGTGCTTTATCAGACAAGTGCCCAACTAGTTATGTTATATTACATGGGTAGTAAGAAACATCTTCCAGGGAGAATAGTTCCCTTAAGGGTTCCTTTCCCTGGGTAAGCATGCCCTAAAGTGCATGTCCAGACTGCGACAAGAAGCACAGAAAAAGCATCTGGGGCGGATATGGATAATAAATAAAAGGCATCTTTTGTTCACCGACCGAATATTCCCTGAAGAATGCTAGCTTTTGGCTTCACCCAGTCTGAGGTACACGTCCGGCTAACCCGGTGGTAACAATCGCAGAGGTGCTCCCCTTATGCCCTAGCCGAATTAACGGGAACGTAGGGCATAAATAAAAGAGCCAGGCAACCCATCTTGGCCAAAACTTAAGTCATATTGATGCATATAATGGTGAAAAAAGGTACATACGGAAGTATAACACATGTGTTGGGCGTGAGGCCCAGGTAAATAGTTTAAGCTTCTGTGAAAGAAGCCCCCAGGTATGAAGAGTGCGGCTAGCGCATCTGTAATGTATGAGTCAGGCACAAGGTGACCCTTGAAGGCCTAGAGAAATAAAAGAAAGAAAGGGAAACAAGACAAATGATGCATATGCAGAAAATGGACAAAGGGGGGACTAACATAGAGTCCGGTGCTAGGCATAGAATCTTCGAAGCCTGGCTGTGTTCCATGGGTTCGGCTCGAGTCGACTAGTCGATGCATCCCGCAGTCGGTACGCTCCACCGGTCAGAACTTGGTCGATAATGAAGGGACCTTCCCATTTGGGCTCGAGCTTGTTCTTTTTCTTATCCGGCAGTCGTAGAACTAGTTCGCCAACGTTATAAGTTTTGGCCCGTACTTCTCTGCTTTGGTATCTGCGAGCCTGTTGCTGGTAAAATGCGGAACGGGCTTTGGCTACATCACGCTCTTCCTCCAAGGTGTCCAGACTATCCTGCCGATCGAGCTCGGCTTCTCTTTCTTCGTACATGCGCACTCGAGGTGAGTCATGAATTATGTCACAGGGCAGGACTGCCTCTACGTTGTACACCATAAAAAACGGTGTATATCCGGTACTACGATTCGGCGTGGTCCGCAGCCCCCAGAGTATGGAGTCGAGCTCCTCTACCCAGTGCGTGTCAGACTCCGTTAAGGAGCGCACTAATCTGGGTTTAATGTCGCTCATTATAAGACCATTTGCTCGTTCGACTTGTAGGTTGGTTTGTGGGTGATAGACTGAAGCATAATTGAGCTTGATGCCCATTTTGCTACAACAGAGTTTTACCTTGTCAGCCGTGAAGTTCGTGCCGTTATCGGTGATGATGCTCTGGGGGACGCCATAAGGGTGTACAACCCCGGATATGAAATCTATCACCGGTCCGGATTCGGCTGTTTTAACCGGTTTAGCCTCTATCCATTTGGTGAATTTATCCACCATGACCAATAAGTATTTTTTCTTATGGGTTCCCCCTTTAAGGGGTCCAACCATGTCAAGCCCCCAGACCGCGAAGGGCCATGTAATGGGGATTGTTTGGAGGGCGGTGGGTGGCATGTGGCTTTGATTTGCAAAGAGCTGGCAACCGGCGCAACGTTGGACCAAGTCCTGTGCATCTGCCCGGGCCGTTGGCCAATAGAATCCTGTACGGAAGGCCTTGCTTACAAGAGCTCGGGCTGCAGCGTGATGACCGCCGAGTCCGGCGTGAATTTCTGCCAAAAGGTTCCACCCTTCCTCTTCGGAGATGCACCTTTGAAGGACTCCGGTAGCGCTTTTTTTTGTACAATTCTCCCTCATGGACCCTGTAGGCCTTGGATCGCCGCACTATGCAGCGTGCCTCATTTTGGTCCTCCGGAAGTTCTTGTCTAGTTAGGTAGGCCGGGAATGGTTCTGTCCACGGGGCAATAATGGCCATTATTTCGTGGGCTGAATGTGTTATTTCGGTGGCGGAGCCTCTGATTGTGTCAGAGAGTTCGGTATCGGGTATTTTGGCCGGGTCCGGACTGTTGTTACCGGTGTCCCCTTCCCATGCTACGGATGGCTTGAAGAGCCTTTCCAGAAATATGTTGGGAGGGACTGCATCGCGTTTTGCGCCGATGCGGGTGAGGATATCCGCCGCCTGATTGTTTTCCCGAGCCACATGGTGAAATTCGAGCCCCTCGAACCGAGCTGACATTTTTAAGACAGCATTGCGACAAGATTCCATTTTCGGATCCTTGGCATCAAAGTCCCCATTTATTTGGGATATCGCGAGGTTCGAATCCCCGCGCACCTCTAGGCATTGAATGCCCATGGATACTGCCATCCGGAGACCATGTAGAAGGGCCTCATATTCGGCTGCGTTGTTGGAGTCCGTATACATTATCTGTAATACGTATTGAACGGTATCTCCTGTTGGGGACGTCAAAACGACGCCAGCCCCTAGACCAGCCAACATTTTGGAGCCGGCGAAGTGCATGATCCAGTTTGAATATGTGTCGTACTCTTTAGGGAGTTCGGCTTCCATCCACTCAGCGACGAAGTCAGCCAAAACTTGCAACTTAATAGCTCGCCGTGGCTTGTAAGTTATGTCGAACGGGAGGAGCTCAATGGCCCATTTGGCAATCCGGCCCGTCGCGTCGCGGTTGTTTATAATATCGTTAAGTGGTACTTCCGAGGCTACCGTTATCGAACACTCTCGAAAGTAGTGTCGCAGCTTCCGGGATGCCATAAATACCGCGTATGCTATCTTTTGATAATATGGGTACCGTGATTTACATGGAGTAAGGACAGTGGACACATAGTAAACCGGCTTTTGAAGGGGTAATTTGTGTCCGTCCACTTCTCGCTCGATGACGAGTACTGTGCTTACTACTCGATGAGTTGCCGCAATGTATAGTAGCATTGGTTCGCCAATGTTTGGCGCGGCCAGCACTGGGTTTTGTTGCCAATATGGCTTTTATTTCATTGAGTCCGGCCGTGGCAGCATCCGTCCACTCGAAGTGTTCGGTGCGCCGGAGGAGGCGTTAAAGGGGTAATGCCTTTTCTCCCAAGCGGGAGATAAAGCGACTTAGAGCCGCCACGCATCCAGTCAATTTTTGTATTTGTTTGAGGTCTGTTGGGGTAGCCAACTGTGACAACACTCAGATTTTGGCCGGATTAGCGTCAATACCTCTACTGGAGACAATGAATCCCAAGAGCTTTCCGGCTGGTACGCTGAAAACGCATTTTTACGGATTGAGCTTGATGTCATATGTTCGGAGGTTGTCAAATGTGAGCCTCAAGTTGTCGACTAGAGTTTCGACATGCTTGGTTTTAACGACCACGTCATCTACGTATGCCTCCACTGTTTTGCCCATCTGGTTTGCCAGACATGTCTGAATCATGCGCTGATATGTTGCGCCGGCGTTTTTGAGCCCGAAGGGCATTGTGTTGAAGCAGAATGGGCCGTATGGTGTGATGAATGCCGTTGCGGCTTGGTCTGGCTCTGCCATTTTAATTTGATGGTAGCCAGAGTATGCGTCAAGGAAACACAATGAATCGTGTCCTGCGGTAGCATCGATGATTTGATCCATGCGGGGGAGGGGGAAGGGATCCTTTGGGCAGGCCTTGTTAAGGTCCTTAAAATCGACGCACAAGCGCCAGGATTTTCCTTCTTTGGTACCATCACCAGGTTTGCTAGCCAGTCCGGATGTTTTATGTCTCTGATGAATCCGGCCTCCAATTGCTTGGCTAGTTCCTCTCCCATGGCTTGTCTCTTAGGTTCGGAGAAACGTCGAAGAGCCTGCTTGACTGGCTTGAATCCTTTTAGGATATTTAGGTTGTGCTCAGCCAACCTGCGTGGGATTCCTGGCATGTCTGAAGGGTGCCAGGCAAAAATGTCCCAGTTCTCGCGTAGGAACTCTCGCAGTGCAGCGTCGACATCAGGGTTTAATTGTGCCCCGATGGAAGCTATTTTTGTAGGGTCCGTTGGATGGGCTTGGAATTTGACTATTTCGTCCGCCGGTTTAAAGGAGGTGGACTTGGATCTTTTATCGAGTATCACGTCATCCCTGTTCACCGTGGAGCGCAGCGTAGTTAGTTCCTCGGCCGCTATGGCTTCGGATAGTGCCTCAAGGGCCAGTGCGGCTGTCTTATTTTCGGCGTGGAGTGCTATGTCCGGATCACTAGCAAGAGTGATGATTCCGTTGGGCCCATGCATTTTGAGCTTCACGTACCCGTAATGGGTATGGCTTGGAAGATTGTAAACGCCTCCCGCCCTAATAGAGTGTGGTATCCGCTGCTGAACGGGGCCACTTGGAATGTAATTTCTTCAGACCTGTAATTATCCGGCGTGCCGAATACCACGTCTAGTGTGATTTTCCCAGCACAGCGTGCTTCCCGACTGGGGATGATTCCTATAAAGGTTGTGCTACTTTGCTTAATGCGGCTCCAGTCTATTTCCATCTTTTGAACGGTTTCCTCATAGATGAGGTTTAATCGTTGCCGCCGTCCATGAGTACCTTGGTGAGTCGAAAGCCGTCCACGATTGGACTGAGGACCAGTGCGGCTGGTGCTCGGGCTGTTCAGAATTTAGGTTCGTCACTGGCATTGAAGGTAATAGTCGTGTTACTCCAAGGATTTATTTCTGCTATGTGGCAGATTTCGGCCATGCTGCGGAGTGTTCGCTTGCGTCTATTATTTGACGCGAAGGTCTCGAAGACCGTCAACACCGTATTGTTGTCCATGGGATGGTACTCTGTGGTATTCGGGAGGAGTAGATCCTCACCACTTTTGGCCACCTGCCGGAGTATCCAACATGCTCTAAGGCTGTGCGTTGGTATTGCATCTGTTGTACTATGAATTTTGCAGGGACCGTTGAGCCATCCCTCCAGTACGGCTCCTTGCCCGTAGAGGGCTTTTGCTTTTTGGTAGTTAACCCAGGTGTATTGTGATAATGCACCCTTTTATTTTGGACTGTGTTTGTATTCAGGGCCAGATTATCCCAAAATTTTATTTCGCTTTTCCAGGTGCTTTCCATCGCACAGTACTTTCGTACTATGGACACCAAGTTGGCAAAGCGTGTAATTTCGCAGCGACTTATGGCGTTGAGGATTCCCTTGTCCGTGCAATTATTGCAGAAGAATGCAATTGCGTCTTCCTCGCGGTAGTCCTTTATCCTGTTCATGACCAGGAGGAATCTGGCCCAGTAATGGTGTACTATTTCTTCGGGCTCTTGCCTAATTTGGGATAGATCATGTATGTTTGGGTGGGTGGGTGGAATTGAATCCGAATCCACACCCATCTGAGACTCAGGGGCCAAGGAGTTTCCGAACTCAGAAGTTTGGATTCTTGGATGTTTTTCGATAAATCTAGCCCGCTGCCTGATTCTAGGTTCAGGCCTTGAGTGACGTCCTCCCCTCCGCGGATATCCAGCATTGAGGGGTCGGGAATCCGGACATAGCTAGTGGTTAAGATAGATGAACGGTTGCCGCATTGTTCCTCCACCACTGCAACGTGATGGGTGACCTGGGGAGAGCTGATCTCTCTCAGATCGGGTTTAGGCCCAATCTGATCGAAGTCTGTAGTGACTCCCAGGGCGGCGATGCGATCCAAGAGCTCGTTCAGGGAAGAGAGCTCCATTGGATCTAACTGCCCGGTGAGTTCCGAGTTGACGTGAAGATTGCTTTCGATGACCCGAGAAGTCATCGTCGGCGCAGCGGCCGAACAGGTGGTCATAAGAAAACCACCTAGCCAGAGAGTTTGGCCGATAGCCAAAGCTCCCTCAGCAACAGTGCCGTCTTTAAAGACGGGACAAGACATCCTTCCTGATGGCGATGGCACAGCGGAACTCTCAATGAAAGCACCAATGTCGGTGTCAAAACCGGCGGATCTCGGGTAGGGGGTCCCGAACTGTGCGTCTAGGCCGGATGGTAACAGGAGGCAGGGGACACGATGTTTTACCCAGGTTCGGGCCCTCTTGATGGAGGTAAAACCCTACGTCCTGCTTGATTAATATTGATGATATGGGTAGTACAAGAGTAGATCTACCACGAGATCAGAGAGGCTAAACCCTAGAGGCTAGCCTATGGTATGATTGTATATTGTGACTGTTGTCCTACGGACTAAAACCCTTCGGTTTATATAGACACCAAAGAGGGTTAGGGTTACACAAGGTCGGTTACAAAGGAGGAGATATCCATATTCGTATTGCCTAGCTTGCCTTCCACGCCAAGTAGAGTCCCATCCGGACACGAGACGAAATCTTCAATCTTGTATCTTCATAGTCTAACAGTCCGGCCAATGGACATAGTCCGGCGGTCCGGAGACCCCCTAATCCAGGACTCCCTCAGTCATGTTGGATACACAAGTGATCTTCCTTGCAAGACTAACCCATGTAGGTAGATGAACTCAAATTACACGAGATGCTCCCAACTATTGATGAGCTACATCAACCTTTAGCATCCTACACAAGTTAAACTACATGATCAAGATCAACACTACCACCCAAGGTATGTCATTCCATCTTAGAGAAGCTTTACCCCAAGTCATGGGTCAAAGCAGCTCAACAAGATGTGAATACATCAAAATGCTTAAACAAAAAATGGTAACCCCATTTTGAGCTTAAAAGATGAGTATGAACTACGATCAAGTGTTATCACTTGACACATCAGTCAATATACTCTAACATACACTACAAAAAAAGACACATCTGTGACATTTTGGGTCGAACGAATTTTTTTCTGTCATACTTATGACACTTCTATGACGATAATTGTGACAAAACCCGGTATCATCATAGATGTGGTGGGGTCCTACTTCTATGACAAAAAATCATGACAGAAAATGGGCTTTTCGTCCTGGGCGGGCCGGAGACGCAGCTGCATGACATTCTTTGGGCCGTCCATGACGGAAAAAACCATGGTAGAAGCGAGGGCGACAAAAATATCGGGGTGTTCCTGGTTACGGTGGGTGGTCGGGGCCGAGCGATGCGCGTTTCTCTCGTACACGCACGCGTGTGGGTGTGAGGCGTTGGGCTCTAACTGAACCCGAGCGATTGCACTGCAGGCTACGCGTTACTGAACCCGAGCGATTAATCGATGGCTGTTAACTGAACCTGATCGAGCGATTCCTTCGCTACTTCTGCTAACTGAAGCCGATCGATGCTGCCTCTGGATGTACGGTGAGCGTTGCTGGGGGGTTTGGATGAACAGTTCCCGGTGGGGTGGATGAACATGACCCCATGGTGTTGCCTCTGGATGAACAGGGCCCCGATCGATTGAGCCGGTTGGGGTTGGATGAACAGGACCACATGGAGGGCAGGATGAACAGGACCACGCCATGGAGGGCTGGATGAACAGTAGACGGTGGAGGGCTGTATGAACAGTAGCCCGTGGAGGGGTGGTTGAACAGGATCCCGTGGAGAGGGCTGGTTGAACAGTAGCTGGTGGAGTAGTGCGCGGTGGAGGCTGGATGAACAGGAGCCCGTGGATGAACAATCGCAGGTGGAGGCTGGAGGAGGTCGACGGTGGATGAACAGTAGCCTGTGGAGGCTGGAGGGGGTCGACGGTGGAGATGAACAGTATCCCGTGGAGTCCCGTTTTGCAGTACGCCACACCCCTCCCGATGAACAGGACCCCTGTTTCGACGGTAGCACTCCAACACAAGTCCATTTCCTCTGTTTTGCGGTATGCCACACCCCTCCCGATCAACATGACCCCCGTTTCGACCGTAGGAGGTCCGTTTCCTCCGTTTTGCGGTACGCCAGACCCCTCCCGATGAACAGGATCCCGTTTCGACCATGGACGGTCAAACACAAGGCCATTTCCTCCGTTCTACGGTACGCCAGGCCTTGTTTCCATCGGCTGTTCCATCCAAACCCTCCCGATGAACACGACGACGCATTTCGTTCCGACCCAGCCAGTTGGCTCCTGATGAACATGAAGACGATGTTGTTTCTCCGTTCTGACCCAACCATGTACATGAGCCCTGGCCGTACGTATGTGCGACTAGGCGTTCAAGACCCTGCCTATATGTACGTATGTGGCTGTATTTTCTTTCTTGCACACTGGCCGATGTACGTATGTGTACATGCTACATGCATGCCTCTACTACGACACGTGCGCGCCTCTACATCGACCAGTATGTACGTACACATTTGTGACCAGAATGACAATGCTACGTATGCTTCGACCAGGTGGGTCCCGGCTGTCAGGCACTTCCTTGGGTGCGAAGATGTAGCTGGTGGGTCCCAGTAGTCAGGGGGGCGAATCGTTTTTTGCCCGGACGCACTTCCTTGCGTGCGAAGATGTAGCTGGTGGGTCCCAGCAGTCAGGGGAAAACGTTTTTTCATGAAATACGGTGGCCCGTCCGGTGGGTCCCCGCTGTCATATGGAGGAATAATTATTTTGCGCGTAATAACGAGCCACTTCCTTGCTGTAGCCGTGGACCCAGTTGTCAGCCTCTCCACGTACAGTACTCTTCCGATGGAAGTCATTCCTTGACCACGTTGACCACGCCGCACCGAGAGCACCAAGGCGGTGGACGACGGCGATGCCTAGGAAGGGGACGGCGCGGAGCCAGGGAAGACGCGGTAGTGGAAGCCCGCGCGGAGAGGAGTACGAGGGTTCACTGGTTCGGCTGCGGTGTGAGGCTGCCGTCGCCGTAGGGCCTGGCCAGCGGTGGGAATAGCAGGGGCGGTGAGGCCTCCGCGGTAGCATAGCCGGCCACGGGAGGCAGGAACATGCGGCACGACCGGCGTTGCTTTGGGCGGCTGGAGCAAGAAGACCAGAGGTTGAAGAAGCACTACGGCCGTTTGATGGACATCGTACGGTCACTGGAGCTAGAATCGTTCATATTGACTAAGTTGACAAAGCACTCCGTCCCCGTCAACTTAGTAGGCCCACAAGCCAGCCACCCACCAAGGTGGGTCCCAACTAGCAGGGGGTATTCATTTTTTTGTGCGTAATAAGGCGGCACTTCCGGTGGGTCCGAGCTGACAGCGGGGGGGCATTTTTTTCGCGAAATACGGTGGCCCGTCCGGTGGGTCCCAGCAGTCAGGGGGGAAACGTTTTTTCGCCAAATACGATGGCCCGTCCGGTGGGTCCCTGCTGTCAGGTGGAGGAATAATTATTTTCCACGTAATAAGGAGGCACTTCCTTGCGGCTGACGTGGACCCAGTTGTCATCCTCTCCATGTACAGTACTCTTCTGATGGAAGTCGTTCCTTGACCATGTTGACCACGCCGCGCCGAGAGCACCAGGGCGGTGGACGATGGTAAGGCCTAGGAAGGGGACGACGCGGAGCCGGGGAAGATGCGACAGTGGATGCCCACGCGTAGAGGAGTATGAGGGTTCACTGGTTTGCTGCGGTGTGAGGCTGCCGTCGCCGCAGAATAACAGGGGGTGTGGGTGAGTAGAGGGATGGCCTGGCCAGCGGTGGGAGTAGTAGGGGGCGGTGAGGCCTCCGCCGCATCGCAGCCGGTCACGGGAGGCAGGAGCACGAGGCACGACCAGCGCTGGTTTCGGCGGCTGGAGCAAGAAGACCAGAGGTTGAAGAAGCACTACGGCTGTTGGATGGACATCGTACGGTCACTGGAGCCAGAATCGTACATATTGACTAAGTTGACAAAGCCCTCCGTCCCCGTCAACTTAGTAGGCCCACAGGTCAGCCTCCCACTATAATGGGTCCTAGCTAGCAGGGGGTATTCATTTTTTCTGTGTAATAAGGACGCACTTCCTTGCGTGCGAAGATATAGCTGGTGGGTCCGAGCTGTCAGCGGTGGTAACATTTTTTTCGCGAAATACAGAGGCCCTTTCGGTGGGCCCCAGATGTCAGGTGGAGGAATCTTTATTTTGTGCATAATAAGGAGGCATTTCCTTGCGTGCGGCCGTGGACCCAACTGTCAGCCTCTCCACGTACAGGCCACTTCAGCTGCATGTCGGTCATTGACCACGTTGACCAGGCCACGCCGAGAGCACCAGGGCGGTGGATGACCGCGAGGCCTAGGAAGGGAATGACACGGAGGCAGGGAAGACTCGGCAGTTGTTTCCCACGTGGAGGGGAGTATGACTGTATGAGTGTTTACTGGTTCGTCTACCGTCGCCGAAGAATAACAGCAGGTGTGGGTGAGTAGAGGGATGGCTAGGCCAGTGATGGGACTACGGTGGGGCGATGAGGCCTGCGCGGCAGCATAGCCGGTCGCGGGGAGGAGGGAGCAGGCAGTCCCGCCGGCGCTTGTTTGAGCGGCTGGAGCAGGAAGAGCAGAGATTGAAGAAGCACGACGGTCGTTGGATGGACATCCAACAGTCACTGCTTGTGCGTCAACCTTTTTTTAGGAAAGCCTCAAATCTGTGGAAAACAGCATACAGCCCATCTGCCATTATTTCTAATAATTTACAGCCCATTTGCTAATTCTTAAGGTTTTTTTGGAGCCCATATTCTTTTTGTTAGCATTACAGCCCATATTGTGGCCACGGTTAAAAAATTATACGAAATTTTGCATATTTCGGTGCGGTCCGAACTGTTTTTAATCCCGAAATTTCGAGTCACATTCAAACTGATTTTAAAAATAAATGTATATCAATATAAAATCCAACAAATTGTCCACGCATAAAAATTAATGCAATTTAAAATCTCAAAATGAAAAAAAGAAATTTGAAACTAATTGCCGGTTTGATGTGTTTTAAAAATGTACAGCCCATTTCTCATTACTGATAGGCCATTTTCTCGTCCAGCCGAATGAAGCTCTCCTCGTCTTGAAAGATTTGCAGCCCAACAGGCCTGACAAAGCGACTTACTTGGCAAATCACAAAAAAACTGGGCTAGCCATTTTCAGAAAGAAAAAAAACTACTGGGCTGGTCTGTGGTAAACATAAAAGAGAAGGCTGTCTAGACAGGCCAGAGTGCCCCGCACAGCCCAGTTGACACCCTGCTTCCGTCTCAAAAAAATTAGATAAATGCCACTCCAATTATGGCGATTCATAAAAATGCCACTGCAATTTCCAAACTTTGAAAAATGCCACTGCAATTTTTGCAAACTTTGGAAAACGCCACTACAATTTGCAAACTTTAAAAAACGCCACTCCAGACTTCGAAAAATGCCACTGGAAATGGCATGAAATGGCATTTTTCAAAGTTTGGAAATTGCAGTGGCATTTCTCAGAAACACCAGATTTGGAGTGGCATTTATCAAATTAACCCAAAACAAAAATAACTGGGCGAGCTGCTGGGTCCCTGGTGTTAGCCGCTCGTTGTGCAATTCTCTCGTTTATTGACTACGTTGACAATGGCATGGGACCCAGATGTCAGAAATCCATTAGGAGGAGCCATTTTTTATTGTCTTGAAATAAGGAGGCACTTGCTTGCGTACTGCCATGACCTTGGTGGGTCCCTACTGTCATCCTCTCCACGTACAATCATCTCCTGATTGTGTACGCATCAACTTGGTAGGCCCACAAGTCAGCCTCTAAACCCGTGGAGGACAAATACAACCCATTTAAAAAAATAATAGCCCATTCCATACCTTCAAGCGTAAAGTTCAACATTCAGAGCAAAGTAACGGGTCTAATCCACATATAGAGTACTGAACTTCCACGTTGACAACCATCATAGCCAAGTTAACTATCTACTCCCACTAATACTCCAGTAGCATACAAGTACTAACTTACTCTTAGCTAACTAGAAGATGCCAGCCGCCATCTATGGTACACGCTAAACGCTGGCACCAGCGTCCTCCGCCTCGCCTCGGACTTGCCAGAGGTGTGATAGGGCGCGTTGCCCGCGCGCGTTGGCCCTTTCCATGCCGGTGTGGTCCACCGAAGCTTCGGCTTCTAAGCGGGAAACCCACTTGACGAGCTGGTAGTAAAAATCGGCGTCGCAAACGCGTGCGTGCCCGACAGCCTCCAGGGATATTTGCTGGGGTCCGGCCTCCACGTAGTCGGCCCAATTGCGGGCGCTCTGCTCGCGACTCAGAGCGTCGGTGCGCTGCTGCTCCATGTCTCGCTGGCGGCGCAAATCGGCAATACGCTGCTCCTCCGGCAAGCGGTCGCGCTCCAACAACTCCTACTCCTCCGCTAGGCAGTCGTGCTCCAACAAGTTCTCGATCTCCGCATTGCCATCTAAAGACCGATAGAATGCCTCCTCCCTCTGCCTGCCTTCCGGTGAAAAACCAAACACTAGTTCCAGTAGTGACCGCCTCCGGCCTCGCCTATCGCGGATAGGCGGTGGCATGGCGGACGTGGCGAGAGCAAGGATAAGTGGAGAGCGACGTCGGGCCAGTGGGGGCTTATGAGGATAGGGCGAGTTGGGTCACGGTGCCACCATAGAAGGCCGGGAAATAGTACTTATAGGCGGAAGGTAGCGCGACGGTCATCGGAATTCAATGCATAATTAAGCAGGCATGGCTTAGCGCGCCAGGTTGCCGTGGAAAACTACAGAAACTAAAATTCTGACAGTGCCATCCCGTCCCGTCCGTGCTGGGTCGCACGCCGGCATGACGGTTAAACGAGTGCACTCGAATCATCTCCATCCTTGTCAATAATGATTCCACGGATTTAAAAGGCCCGTAACAATTAAAGTGCATCTTTTTCGCATTAGTTAGCTGCCTTGATTACGGCCGGTTGCATGCAGGCACTCAAAATCGCTCGCAGCCAGTACGTGGAGCAGCATGCAACGAGTCACAGCCGAGGGAATTAGTTGATGAACTTTAGCTGGGAGATAAGGCATTTGCGAACGTTTTCGCTGGCAGTTTCTTCAGATTCGCATGGCATTTTCTTCAGAGCAGCTTGTTAGTTTCTTCGTAGGTAGGCATTTTTATTCAAAAAACTGCCACTTCGAATGTTGCGTCGCAACTAAAACTGCCAGGAGCGCATTAGTAGGCTAGCTAGTGATCGATCAGTAACTTTTAAACACTGAGCGAAAAGATACAAGGAACTATTAATGCATCTCAATGATTCACAGATCATATACAAATATGTAGCTCCAAAAGCAAAGATCAGCCACAACTAAAACCAACTAGTACGATTCACATACATAAGATCAACATGTTAATGCATCTCAATGATTCACAGATCATATACAAATATGTAGCTCCAAAAGCAAAGATCTAGAAAAAACATATGTTCTTCCTACTAACATGGATGCTTCTCTTGGCCAACATTCAGTACAGACTGAAAGACAAATTTGTTTGTGAAGTCTACAATTCCTCTTGCAAACGTAAGTGGTTTCACCAACAGCTGGAACCATGAGAATGAACCACACATGATGGAGGAACATCCACTGCAATATGATTTGGTCTTCTCTCGATCACACGGCGAGACTATTTTCGGAATACAAACTTTAACTTAGGCAAAATGATGCCCATTGTATAATCAGACCAAAGCAATGAAGCACCTAGTGTTGGCCAATAAATAGTACAGTACTACTTTTCTGCAGTCCATGAAGTGACTATCCAATCTTTCTGTGTCTATTTTCAAATGGCACTGCATGCAGTGACTATACTATTCTCTTGTGCAGTTCAACCAAAATTGCGGTCACTTTGTGTGTTTGCCAAATAGCAACGGGCAGACATCTCTGTCTGCACAAATATCAAGCAGCTAGTAAACATATACCCCACCTTGTATTTTCGGTTTAAACATGTCTCTTCCGCTTAGCATCTGTCATGTTTTGCACTGGACAATTTGATACAGTCATGTTTTGCCCTGGACAATTTCATACTGAATTGATTTGCTTGTTCAGAGCAGAAATATAGCGCCTATTCTTCATCAGACCAAGGATATCCATGTTCGCAGTGATGGAAGAGGTGAAATCGATACAACCGAAATTGAGCATCCAATCATTGAATCCTGTCCTGCACCTCCAATGTAGGTCCACCCTGCCAATAAATTCACATGCAAACCACTAGTATTACTATCTAATGACAGTACAAAAAGAGTAGCAAGATAGTAGCAAACCATGTACCTTCTTAATGAACAGCTCATAGTGCCACCAATTGGATATAAAGGTTTGGAAGAAAACATGCTCCTAATGTTGAACCAGTTGGACTTTTTGTGCAGTTCCACTAAAATCGAGCATCCCTGTTTGCATAGATATTGAAAGTGTGATTACTATAAAAGTGGCACTAGTTGAAGCATAGACTCACAAATATAAGCATTCCAATTTCTTAATGGGAAAAGGTAGCAAGACTGTTTCTAACCACCTGTTTGAAGGAATAAATAAGGCAACAACGGCTGATGTCAGAAAGGCATATATAGTTCTTTCTGAAAGAATGATCGATTCCTGACCTTTCCTCTTCTTTTAAGCATATTTTGTGCAGTTCAACTAAAATAAAATGCCATCACCGCCTTGACAATTCAGTGACACTGTACAAAAGGAAATGACTTAACATTACATCATGATGTCAGGTATGTAGTCGACAGGCATTAGAGACAAACTTACAGACCTCCTCCGATAACATAATGAACATTAATTTTAACAAAGGTGTGACTAGCTTTACCGGGATAATTTGAGTGAACTCTACACCCTCTGTTCCTTAATATAAGACGTTTTCGCGGTTCAGTTTAAAGTACCCAAACGTCTAGTATTTAGAAAAACAGGTAGTAGTTTTCTTGAGCACATATCTGGGAAAGCTTGCCACACTTTATTTATGTCCATACGCTAATGCAACACCATTCGAAATTTCGAATACTACAAATATACACTAATCCAGTGGCTAGTGCAACAGTAGAGTAGTTATTTTATTACAGGGTATAGTACAATGGTTTTATGAACATATTTCAATAAACTCTGGCACTGGAAGATTTCTATAAGAATTAACAATACAAAATGTAAAGGTAACACGTTTCAGCATTGGTATACTAGCTGTGCATGAGCATTAAACCAAATACAAAAGTCTGAAGGTAACTAGCATTATTAACTAATGACAGTATAAAAAATTGCAAACCATGTACCTCCAAGGTAAATATCATTTCGAACTCGGGGGGACCTTAAAAATTGCTATCCCAATCTTGATAATCGATCAAACATAAAAACTTGATCGAACGAATCAAGAGAACAGCCGGAGGAGGAGGTGCCCACTCTTGACCTTTCCTCTTGTCTTCATAATTTTTTGTGCAGTTTAACCAAAATAAAATGACATCAACGCCTTGGCATTTTGGTGACACTGTACAAAGAAATTAACTTATCTCATGAAAGTGAGGTATGTAATCTATAAGCATTAACAGTGCAAAAATCTGAAGGTAGTAACAAGTTTCATCGTTGGTATACTGGCTGTGCAACAGCATTAGAATGCCTTAGCTGAAAAATCTTTAATACATCCACAATCAACAGCTAACCCTGAAATAATCCAGTGACATTAAATGGCATTGCTTAAATTTATCGGTGGCATTAGACTGAGTGCGGCATTAGTTAAATGTGGCATCACTTTAGCAGTAGCATTGCTTGACTTGACTGCTGGCGTTATACTAACAGCAAAAAAGTGACAATAAGAGCATGGGAGGCCCATTCGGACAGTGGGCGCACCAGTACGATGTACCTCCACGGACGCATAGAGTGGTGAGGGAGGTATGGTTGCCCAGAGCAACAAATATCCAGGCAGCATATGTGGATTACGTCCCATTTTTGTTATGTTTAGCCACCTTTTTCCTATGTGAGGACAACAAACCGATCGACCTGGTCATTCTCTATTGCGTTGTCATGCCTTTCTACCCTTCTTCAACCAAGAGACACGAGACTCGTTCCTTAGCTACTGATTTTCCCCTTTTCAACCTAGATGCGGGTTCGATGCCACTCTCTTGGACAGTACAGTCTCCCTTCCTTTCCTTATTCAACCCAGACATGGATTAGTCTGCATGAAGTAGGGTTTCCTTTAATAGTGCAAATTAAGGTTTTCGTCTGCGTGACCAGCAGAGCAGAGGATAGCAAATTGGGAAGATGGTGGAGTGGAAAAAGATCCACATGCAGCGACATGGCAGATGGGGCAATAGAACAAGGGTATGGTTCGAAAAGAGGTAGCATACCTGAGGGTCGGCGGGAAGTGGCTTCGCTCGTGGTCGTCGTCCTCCGCACGCACTACGGCAGCGAGCTTGGGGACGGAGGCCATCCCGCGCGGGCGCTAGGTCTGAGAGGACGGCCTTGTCGTCAGTGCGTGACCTCGCTCGCCGACGACGAGTGCGTCAATGCTGCACGTCCTTTTCTTCCCCGGCGGATCTGTGACCACCGGTGAGGAGGGAGAGAGAGGCCGTCTTTTTTAGATCTGGAGAGAGGGTGATAGTGTGAGAAGCAAGTGGGCAGCCCTTAGCAAGAAAGCTCTGAAGCTCCAGCCTATATATCTTTTTTATACTACTAGTACTAGAGGTGGAGTAGTGGTAGAGTAGTTTATATTTTCTCTGCAAACAGTACCAGTTAGTCGTGCTTCAAAACTGAACGGCACGCCATTAAAAAAATAAAGTCGAGAAATAATACGGCACTTCGGGCCAACGCGGCCAGATCGCATTTTGCACGAGAAATTACACACCATGTTTCGTTGACATGTGGTCCCGTTCCAACATGTCAGTGAGACGACGGCGAGTCCTTTTGTACAATTTCCGAAAGGACGTGTAGGCCGGGGCGCCTCTTCGTGTACCGTGGCAAACTGGCAACCGTCCACCGACTCTTCGCCTTTCCCTCTCGATTTGGAACTGCTGTCGCACGCTCTTCCTCCCTCCTCCATTTGCCTTCACCCTTCCTTCTGCCATTGTTCGATCGTCTTCTCCATGGAGGGAACAAGCCAGAAACGACCCCGTTATTCTTGCCCCGATCTGAAAGATGACGTGGTGGGGGAACTCATTGATCGGTGCGACGTCATCACCTCGGCTAGCATGGCAGGTTCGTTCAAGAACATTCTCGACTCAACTAATAACATCATTACAAGGAACCCAAGGGTCCAGGAGCGGTTTGATCTCCCTTATCTTCTTCGCTATAAGCCTGTTCGCATGGGCGCGGACGACGGAGGCCTCGCCTTGTGCAAGTTGATGCCACTTGATAATGATACGTGTGATGTCAAGATGCCATCGCTTAAGGGTAAGGCCTGGGCTGGCGCAAATGGAGATTGGGTTGTTTATATTGGGTACAATTGCGAGTGGGAACTTGTGAATGTGTACACTCGTCAGCGGATTCCACTTCCAAAAATCTCAGAGTGCCCTGAGGTTGAGCACATAGATGATCTACGTACGTTCAAATACGATCATGGTGACTGTCGTCTACGGAAGATAGCAATTTGTCGAGTTCCCAACCACTCTTGGAATTACAAGAACTATCAAGTTGTTTCTATCTTCGACAAGCTTGTCGCCTTCCTTATTGATTCCACGGTTCGTCCGTGGATATTGCTCAAAAATTAGTTTCTGTACATGGATGAGTACTGTGATGCAATTGAATACGAGGATCTTGTGTTTGCTGCCATCACTCGTGGCATTGTTTTTGCATGGGATCCTCGTAGTTTCGGTACATTTGTCTTCCATCATAATTATAATTGTTTCAGCCACATGCATGTGAGTTTCCCTTTACTAATTAACCTTCTTGTGTTTCCAAGGTCCTATGAACATTCCACCACCTATACTTGAAAATTTTTATAACCAAGGGGAGATGATGATGGTGATGATCACGAGCATGAGGACAAGCAGAACTTATATACTCAGTGGCGCCTGGCAAGTAATTCCGATGGATCACCTCTTCTTGTCTGTATACAGTGCACTGTGATTGTTACTACTGAGGTAGCAGGTGTTGTCTCCCATGGTCGCCCTCTCCGGACCTATTCCAACACCCGTTGCAGGGTATTCGGGATGGATACTAGTGTGCTAGCGCCAACACCTTCTCCCTGGTACAGTATTGATAGTCTTGGAGCAAACTCGCTCTTCCTTGGACCAAACTATCCAATGATGGTGAAAGGCGATCCAGCTGCTGTTGACACAACGTTACTACCATTTATGAGAAGCAACTGTATCTATACCTCGGACATTGCGGTGGTTCCCTACCCTGGTCCTGATATATGCCGCTTCAGCCTGGATGATCAGTCCTGCGTTGCTCTCGATATTGACAATAGCTGGCCCTTCCCAGAGCACCTATGGTTCAAAGCAAGCGTTTCCAACGTCGAGGATTGGTTGAGTTGAAGTTCATTTCATTGCTTGTTATTTGTTGTGTGATGAAAACTTCAGTATTTATTAGAATGTTTTGTTGGAAATAATCTATAATCCAACATGTATCATCGTTGTCGTTGTGTGTTGATGACTTGTTGTATGTAATGAATGGTACATTTGCAAATGCGTGTCATAGACTCAATTTATGAATGGTTTTCGAGTCACTTCTTGGAGTGTGAGTACCGTAGTAGTATAGCCAGCATCCGGTTAGTATATGAAGTTGCCACATCACATAGAGCCAACCTAATATTGGAGTACCAGATCTGAGATGCCACGTGTACCAGATGAATGACTCCAAGTTCGACCACCGTGATGCTAGGTGCGAGCCGAGGAACACTGTTGGAGATACCCCCCTCATAATTTTCCTACATTGGTCGTTTGATTCATAGGATAGAATGCTATAGGATTTTTTCCTATGTAATCATGTTTTAATTGGCAATCTAGCATCCACTCCAACTTTTGTTTCACTTCCTTTGATCCTACGAAGAGAGTACTTGCTCTAAATGATGTGCCGCTGCAAGAGCCGCCTATATTAATTAACCATGCTCTAAAAAGGTGGACCAGCTTTGGCTATAGTAGTACTGTACTAGGTTAGTAGGTGACCTTGCGCTTGGCTCTTCTCCTCTTCCGGAAGTCGAACAATAATGATGGTACTACTTCTGGCAATCTGACACCAAATGAACTGCTGCACGTCCACCGCTTGTAAGCAAAAGTTTCTCCTCGTGCTGCGAGCCACCGCGCACGCGTTGGCGAGGGAGAAGGCGTAGTAAGCAAGCTTCTCGTCGTTCTGCGAGTTGACGGGACACATCAAAGTTACGTATTTATTAGTACTCTCTTCAAAAAGGGCCGACCATGTCCATGGCTACCATCCCGTGCTCTGTCATTGAGTACGTGCACTATTCACGTGCCATCGAGGAGAAAAAATATTGCGTAGTACTAGGTGCCATCGAAGTGCACGACTCACTTACGCACTGCATATCTCCATTTTCTTGCATGACACGCCACCTTGATGCTAGATGTCCCGCGTGTCATGGAGGCATATAGTATGATTTTGTAAAATGGAGGCATATAGATGTCCCGCGTGCCGGCAACAGGATGAACAAAGCTCATGTCTTAAACGAAAGAGTGGAAGAACATAGATTCCCGACGACCGAGAAGGAGCTACAAACCTCGGGGTGGAGCGTCTGCACTCATAATATTTTATATTATTCAGCGATATAAAATCAACCAAATCTCTCCACGTTCCTATACCATTCTATAGTACTATGAGAATAACTTTGAACGTAAGCCATTGATTCACTCTATCCAATGGTCATAGTTGGAAAATCCAAACAAAACCAAGCATTGGATCAACTCTTTTTTCGAGATCAACTCTTTTAGCACTTAGATTGTTGCCGCCTGCCCACCTAGCCCACCTATATATCCGCTCACGTGTGATGACCACAGGAGCTATCCACTCAGATTGTATGTTAAAAAAATAAAGGTCGATAACTAATGCGGCACCTCGGGCCAACGCGGCCAGATCGCATTTTGCACGAGAAATTACACACCATGTTTCGTTGACATGTGGTCCCGTTCCAACATGTCAGTGAGACGACGGCGAGTCCTTTTGTACAATTTCCGAAAGGACGTGTAGGCCGGGGCGCCTCTTCGTGTACCGTGGCAAACTGGCAACCGTCCACCGACTCTTCGCCTTTCCCTCTCGATTTGGAACTGCTGTCGCACGCTCTTCCTCCCTCCTCCATTTGCCTTCACCCTTCCTTCTGCCATTGTTCGATCGTCTTCTCCATGGAGGGAACAAGCCGGAAACGACCCCGTTATTCTTGCCCCGATCTGAAAGATGACGTGGTGGGGGAACTCATTGATCGGTGCGACGTCATCACCTCGGCTAGCATGGCAGGTTCGTTCAAGAACATTCTCGACTCAACTAATAACATCATTACAAGGAACCCAAGGGTCCAGGAGCGGTTTGATCTCCCCTATCTTCTTCGCCGTGACCCTGCTGACTGGCGCGGGGACGAGGGAAGCCTCGCCTTGTGCAAGTTGATGCCGCTTGATAATGATACGTATGATGTTAAGATGCCATCGCTTGAGGGCAAGGCTTGGGCAGGCGCAAATGGAGATTGGGTTGTTTATATTGGGTACAATTGCGAGTGGGAACTTGTGAATGTGTACACTCGTCAGCGGATTCCACTTCCAAAAATCTCCGAGTGCCCTGAGGTTGAGCACACAGATGATCTACGTACGTTCAAATATGATCATGGTGACTGTCGTCTACGGAAGATAGCAATTTCTCGAGTTCCCAACCGCTCTTGGAATTACAAGAACTATCAAGTTGTTGCTATCTTCGACAAGTTTGTTGTCGTCCTTCGTGGTTCGACTGGATGGATATTGCTCAAAAATCAATTTCTATACATGGATGTGTACTGTGATGCAATTGAATACAAGGGTCTTGTGTTTGCTGCCACCACTCGTGGCACTGTTTTTGCATGGGATCCTCGTAGTTTCGGTACATTTGTCTTCCACCGTAATTATAATTGTTTCATCGACATGCATGAGAGTTAGCAAGTTTCCCTTCTCTAGTAATTAACCTTCTTCTTGTGTTTCCAAGGTACTGTGGACATTCCACCACCTATACTTGAAATTTTTTATAACCAAGGGGCAGATGAGGACGAGGAGGGCCGATATACTCAGTGGCGCCTGGCAACTTCCGATGGATCACTCCTTGTCTGTATACAACCCACAGCTAATGTTACTACTAAGGAAGCAGGTGGTGTCTCCCATGGTCGCACTCTCCGGACCTATTCCAACACCCCTTGTATGGTATTCGGGATGGATACTACTGTGCTAGCGCCAACACCTTCTCCCTGGTATAGTATTGATAGTCTTGGAGCAAAATCGCTCTTCCTTGGACAAAACTATCCAATGATGGTGAAAGGCGATCCAACTGCTGTTGACACAATGTTACTACCATTTATGAGAAGCAACTGTATATATACGTCGGACATTGCGGTGGTTCCCTACCCTGGTCGTGATATAGTAGGTCGCTTCAGCCTGGATGATCAGTCCTGCGTTGGTCTTGAGATTGACAGTAGCTGGCCTTCCCAGAGAATCACTTGTGGTTCAAAGCAAGCATTTCCAACGCCGAGGATTGGTTGAGTTGAAGTTCATTTCATTGCTTGTTATTTGTTGTGTGATGAAAACTTTAGTATTTAGAATGTATCCTCGTTGTCGTTGTGGGTTGATGACCTGTTGTATGTAATAAAATGATATGCCTGTGATAAACTTACTAAATTTATGAATGGCTTTCGAGTCGCTTCTCTGAGTGCGTGCTGCGACGAGGCAAAAAATATTTTTCGAATACATAATTGTACATGCATTGCAACAGGTTATCGGATGAGGCCAATCAACAATAGTACACTATTTGTACTAGCTTCACATGCTGCACTATCTCTACGTCTACGTACGTAATACAACAAGTTTTAAACTTGAGACCAGCCACCCATCCTCACAAAGAACACTTTTTAACCTAGCACAGACTCCAGGAAATTTGGCCACAGTGTGAGGTGGGCCATATGTTAATGTGTTCGCTGTACGTAACCAGCACCTCGAATCCTCGATACTACTACTATAAGTAGTAGGAGTAGTAGGGTGGCATGGGCCAGAACAAGCATTCACGTCCAGGAGTACGGCACACGCCACCAGCACGACTTCCATCTGACACCATATTTGTTGGAGTCCGTGCTACAGCAATCTCTTCAACCTCGTCGTTTCTCTAACTCAGCCATCGCGCGGCGGGCGAGGTGGGGGTTTGCCGATAGTCGGTTTCCTCAACTGCGGTCCCACTTGTAAGGCCAACTCCAACGCACGACCCCAAACGGACCTCCGTTTTGCCCGGATTCTGTCCGTTTGGGTAGGGCAATGGGGTCGTGTCCGGGCCATTTCTCGGATGCGGTGGCCGTGCGCCGAACGCGCGGACGCATCCCGGCCGCGTACATTTTTCTTTGCAAACACATATCTTTTTTTCATCATTGATTTTTTGGTACATGGAAATACATCACCAAAATTTTGACTAGAAAAAACAAGAACCACAAGAATACATTTTAGAAGATATCCAACTTCCATAACTGCTCCTGTAAGTTGGATTAGTGCCTTCTCGATGCATTCATTGTTGATCTGCGGAGGCTCGATCCTGCGTGCTTCTTTCTTCTTCGAGTGTAAAGAAGTAGACGTGTCTAGCCTCTATTCTATCAACAAGTGCACTAGTCTCATCTCTAGCCTCTATGCTAGCTAAAAGTGCTAGAACATCTACTAAATTGCGCTCTATCAATATATCGTTGTACTCTTCTTCCCAATACCAAAACTTGCATCCATTCTACACAATAAAATTTTAAGTTAGCACAACTAGTCTAATCCGAGAGCACAACCGAAGATTTGGTCGAGTTCTTCCTCCTTTTGCCGACACGTGGGACATCCAGCATCCAGGTCGTGTCATGCAAGAAAATAGAGTGGTAGTTGAAGCCACGTGATGTGCATCTTGGGTTAAACTGTAAATAGAATCTTACTACTCTTGAGTAACTCCAAAAGCGGCCACCGAAGATCTTTATTGGATTTGTTTTTCATCACCAGCACGTCGAGGTGAAAGATGTGCAGGTTCAGTGGGTCCTCTTGCGTTTTCACTGACATGTGGGACCGCATATGAGCAAACAGACGATGGGCTCCGCGCGTCTGCTGGCTGGCTGAGAAGAGAGATAGAGGAGGGCTGAGCACGGACTCCAGGAAATTTGTTCTACGTAACCAGCACCTCGATATAGTGGGGTGGCATGGGCCATAACTAGCATTCATGTCTAGCAGTACGGCACACGCCACCCACACGAGTCCCATCCGACACCAATTTTCTTGGAGTCCGTGCTACAGCCATCTCTTCTCCCTCCTGTTTTCTCAGCCATCGCGCGGTGGGCGGGGTGGGGGTTTGCCGATAGTCGGTTTGCTCAACTGCGGTCCCACTTGTAAGTGAAAATGCAACACAGCACGCATTCCCCCTTGAGCGGCGTGCCGGACCAACCGTGTGGGGGTGCGACGCGAACACGGCAGGCTTTTCCTTTTGAACTTGTAACTTGTAAAATTTGGTTCTGCTCCATGGCGCGACCGATAGATAGAAATAACGATTTTCCCTAGAGTAATGAGAAGTTTGGTTCTGGCGCGGTTCATGCATGGAGTACGTAGGAAAATTATGAAGTTGATGCGAAAGGTAAGATAATTACTAGTAGTACCATATACTACTACATGGATTTGACGGAAAGATAAAGATACATACGGATCCATCAACGACATCCTCACGCCCTAGTGCACCGGGTCACCAACCGACGTGTGAGGAGCAGCGGCGTTGGCGGCAAGCTCAACGTGCTTCTGAACAATGCCGTCCAAGGTTGCCCTGCGGTCCAAGAAGGCCAGCGTCCTATCGTCCTCCTCTTGCATGTAGTAGTCCTTGTGGACGATTTGCGCGTAGACGTGGGTGATTATGTCGATGGTGTCTTGCTGCGCCAGGCGCTGCGCGGCGAGCGCGACCTCGAGGTGGACATTCTCCGGCGCGACGGCGGGCAGTCGCAGGGCCACCAGTGCGTCGAAGAGGTTGTCACCATAGAGGCCGTTGAGGGTGGCAGGCATCGCAGAGCCTGGGCGCGTGGGCTGGAGGCGTACGTCAAGGTCGTCCGCGAGCTTCTTGACGATGGTGAACTTGTCGAGGAAGCCGACGAGGACCTCGTCGAACAAGGAGACGAAGCTGTCGTCCAAGCGGCCCCTCGCCCTGGCGGCCTCAAGCACTACCTGGAGACGTTCCTCGGTGCCGGGCCGCAGGCCGGCGTCGTGGACCATCTGGCACAGCCGGCTGATGCTCGCGCTCATCGCCTCCATGGGTCTAGCTTCTAGTCAACTGATCTTGCGATTGGAGTGATCACTCTTGCCCTTGGGTGCGTAGGTGCGTAGGATTTCGTAGATTGGACTGGCGGGAGCCTTTATATGAGAAGTGCAGACTGCGTTGAATTCACGTGCGTGTTGGCCATCTACTCCTCGCCCCTCTACTGCACCTGCCTTTGGCTGTATGACAGGTTGGCCAGCCACCCGTTGGGCCCACGTGTCATACACCCAAAGGCAGGTGCAGTAAGTCAATGAAGCTGCGTCCCCCTCCGTGCCCGTGCATGCTTTCAATGACTTGAGACTACCAAACATCACATGCAGTGGTTAGTTCATTGCATGTAATCCTATTAAGTAGCAAAAAGACATTAAGTTATCTCGCCGATAGGAATAAAACAATACACCATGTATTTATTTACAGAGGGAGTAGTACATTTTTTGTGACATGCATTACTAGATATTGCTAGTCAAATACTAAATCCAGATGGACGTGGTAGTACTACTAAATCCAGACGGTGGTGCTAGTACTAGTAGTAGTAGTACTACCAATGTAGTAGCACTGTACTACCCGTTGGTCAAATTATTACGTGCTGCTCCTCACAGTGAAGTGACAAGACCCTACGCCGGAGATGACACCTGAGTATAGGCGCCGTGTTCGGCATACCATAGTCAGCCTCACCGTCTGCAGTCACTATCATCATGGCTGTAGACCTAGCCTGCTTACAACTAGCCGTGTTCGACATAATTTCCCGTGCGTAGATGCCCGTGCATTGCACGGAACACCAAGATTGGGGGGTGGACGGCGCCGGCAGCGGCCATCGCGCCAGATTTTTCCATGGCCTTCTAGATGTGGTGGGGAGGAGATAAGGCTGATTGTGAGAGACAAGGAGTTGTTTGTAAATAGGGAACAAGTGCGGGCATCTTTTTGCAAAACTGGAGAAGTTTGGTTTGTATGCGTCAGATCTAGATCCGACGGCTATTGGTGAAAGATGGCAGGCACAACATCATCACCAACTCAGGACCTGTTTGATTCGCAGGATTTTGAAAACGCAGGAATAGGACACGGCAATATTACAAGTTTCAAACTGATATTACAAATGTTAGGAGTAATGCTGCACCTACGAAGAGGGAATTACTAGGAAGTTTACGTAAGAACTTTCGTTACTTTAGGTGGATGCAGCATTATCGTACAAACTAAAATCCACCGCCCTGACAAGTCACTAATGGGCAAATAAGTTTTCGAGTCTCTGGCCACTTGATGTTTCAAAAACAAATTCAGCTTCTGCGGAGACTTTGTCATTTAGGCTTAGACGCTTGCGGTGATCAGCACGCCATTCATTGTTGCGCCAGAGAACGCCAAACCTCATTACCTTGAGCACACTTGCCTCCAGAACAAAGAACCTGGCCAATTTAATCTCGGATGTGCTGCCTCGGTAGTCGATCAAATCAATTTCTGTAAGATGGAGATCAAGGCATTCGATGAGATTGTTATAGTGCAACACATTTTTCACTTTCGGGTCTTTTTTATCTACAAAAGAAGAGAACATATTAGAGCAGCTGGCTGTATAAGATTGTCGTGTCATCAAGAGGTACCAATATCATTCGCTCATATGATAGGGTTGGCTGGCTAGTGATATTTTTTTTCACTCTCTCTCTCTCTTTCTCTTTCCTCTCATTTACCTAGGAGTACATGAAGAGCTTGGGAATTTGTTGCCTTCCACTATGTGGCTGATGCCATATTTCACAAAAGTATGCCACATAATACGCATCGATGTCAAATCAAAAGATTTTGGCACCGCTCTCGCGATGTGAGAGAGTTGGCACTGTTGTGCACACATACCCACATGTATAAACAAATCAATAAAACCAACTACACCAGCCTCTCACTCTCCCAAACAAGTGTTTTTTTATTGCCTCAGTCCTCTCTCTCTCTCCCACGCAAGTGTTTTTTCATTGCGTGAGTTATTAATTTGGCACCGGAGCAAAGTAGGTGATCCAGATTGGGGCACCAGGTGAGCAATGGAGGGGCATCTATGCCAAATGCATCACAAGTGAATTTGGCACGTGTTTTGCCCTACATAGTGAAGGGTCGTTATAGCCCACTTTTGTACTACCTCTTATTTAGTATAAAATTTTGACCATAGATTTACGTAAGAAAATGCCAATGCATGTCACTAAAAATTACACCATTTGAAATTATGTTCAAATACGAATCCAACGATATAGTTCTTAGTGACATGCATTAACATTTTGGCAGTTAAATCTATGGTCAAATTTTGATACTACAAAATAGGAAGAGTAAACCAGGACGGAGGTAGTACTCACTACAAAAAAATACACTTCCGTGATGATACATGTTTGTCACAGTAGGTCGCTTTTTTGTCATTCATGTACATCCATGACAAATGTATGACAAAATCAAGATAGTCATACATGTGCTATCGTAGAAGTGTTCCATGACATTACCAAAATTATCATCATGGAAGTGTCCACTTCCATGACAATAAATCACACATCACAGAAGTGCTTTCGTCAAGGGTGACCGACACGTGGCATCCACCATAACGGAACGCCGTTAAGCTATTGGTTCGGGTTTTGGATCCGATAACCCGTTAACAGCCCCGACCAATGGGGATTTTCCACGTGTAAAATCATCATTCGCTAGAGGAAACACGTGTCGGCTCATCATTGGGACATATGTCATCCACTCACTGGACAGAAGGCGCCTATGATACGTCGACACGTGGCACGGCCCAACAGTGGCCCATTCCTGTGAAAAGGCCGGCCCATTTGACTTGGTCAAAAGCTGGCGGGCCGGCCCATGGAAAGCATGTTAACGACATGTTCGCTTATAGCCCATTTACAGCCCGCTAACCCAAGGCCCGTTATGCCCTATCCGAATTAGGCCCAGTAGCGTCATCGGGGCCGTCCAATATGATTCTAGCCCGTTTTCACTTTTGGCCCATGTATAGCCCATGACGTCTTTTGGCCCATATGAGGCCCTTTGTAACTCTTGGCCCATTAGCGGCCCGTGCTGAAACTGGCCCGTAATGAATAGTGTATTACTTTACACCCATTAACGGCCCATGGTGAAACTGGCCTGTAATGAACAGTGTATCACTTTATACCCATTAACGGCCCGTTACTCCGTTGGGCCGTTTCCAGCCCAAGCTAACTTTCGGCCTTCTGAGGGCCCATTTATTCTTGGGCTCATTTGCAGCATTCGGTTACATACAGCCCGTTACTGTCATTTTCTGTTTGTGGGCCAAATTCAGCCCGTCGTTATAGTCGGCCCGTTTGTGGACCATTAGTCTGTTGGGCCATTTTCATAGCATCACCAAATACGGCCTATTAACGGCCCGTTATGGTCAGCCCATAAAACGTACGATTTCCATTAAAGGCCCGTCTATGGCCCATTAAAGGCCCGTACAAGACCCATAAATGAGCCGGCGGCCCATGGATCCTATGAGACGTACAAGGCCCATGGATCCTACGAGACGTAGAAGGCCCATGGATCCTACAAGACGTAGAAGGCCCATGGATCCTACGAGACGTAGAAGGCCCATGGATCCGACGGCCCGTGAAGGGCCATGGTCGGGCGAATTGGCCCCCGTTTGAACGATATAGCATATTCAAAGAATTATCCTACTCAATACTATCACCTCTAAAAAGCCTACACTATTACAACAAAGAGATCAAGGCATAGAAAGGTAGAATAATCCTACACTATACAATAAAAAAATTACAGCCGATTATACCCACTGGGCATTATGGTTCGGCACAGGTGATAATAAAGCATACACAAACAGCAAATTACATACACTGGGCAAATACAGCTCATACATCATGGACGCGCATCAACTTAACTCCATTTGAACTATAATCTCTTTAGAAAATAGGATTGGCCGGATTCAGATAGCACAAATTTCAGTCTGCAAATTCTCCAATTACTTCATGGTTACCTCAGTGTCTTGTTTCATTTTTTTGACTCCTGCATCTAATACCTACATGTCCATTCTCAACTTGTTGATTATACGTTGACAATCATGTACACGTTGTCTTGCCACCTCTAGTTGATGCTCGAGAACATCAGCACATTCCAATTCCAATCCATAATCATTCGGTAACGGCCATGCTGCACTGCTCGCAGATCTTTGTGTTGATGTCACTTCATCCTGAAATGTTTCTGTAAGTACACATGACTAGGGCAAAAATATAGTTACAACAGTGAAGCAAACAAGACACTATTTTGTACTACATGGCAAAACAGGACTAACAATAATGTTACACGTCACTTTCAAAAAAATGTTACACGTTATGAAGCATAAGCAGGTGATATTTTAAAAATTATAAAAAAGATAGTCTGTGCAGCCTGCATATAGAAATCCCTCTTAGCTCACCAGAGGAGCATGATGTTGGGGCCCAATCGAAAACACAGACAAGTTACAAATTTAGACAACACGTTGTGTATAAGTAAGTAAGCAGTTGGCCATTCTGTGCCTCAACTAAAGTCTTAGGGAGCATAATGAACAGCAGAGGGTTTCATACAAACATACTACAGCATGCAAAACTATGCAATCATTAGCGTAGTATAAACTAGATTGTGAGCCTCGTGCAATAATAGTTGGTTAATAGACTTCAAAGCTTCAGGCACACTTCGGCAGAGTAATTAAATGGTAAGGCCTTTAATTATGTCAACTAATAGTGATACAAATACCAAACATCAGGCATGATTATTTGGGCATCTCATTAACTGAGGACAAATAAAGCAATTGAAAAGAGAAAATTAACTATGCCTGAAACAAACAAGGAATTGAACTGTTGAGTTGCATACAGTGACTTACCTTTGCAGGTTGAAGAGGCTCAGCGCAGCTCCTACTTCTCTTGCAAGGCTCCTTCCTAACATCTTGTACTTGGAAATCCTCAATCTTATCTTCATTGCACCCCATCTGCAAGGTGACACAAACTAGTTACTCGTCTCCTTGGAAGATAAATATGCATACTTTCCAGTCTGTGAACACAAAAGGATGAGATTATAACAAAACAACACCACATAATTATGTCAACTAGTTACTCGTCTCATTGGAAGATAAATATGCATACTTTCCTAACATACTTGCCTACTGTAGTGTACAGCCAAACCTTTATGTCACCTATGAGTTAGACAAGGCCCCACTACAGCAGCCCTTAGTGTTTAAATCGTTGACAAGCTCTGTTAGAGTGTTAGGTCAAGAACAGCAAGTAATCAAAGCAAACAGTCCTAGTATGGCTGGCTGATGCAAACAAGCAATTGAACAGATGTGTGAGCAAATCTTACATATCAAGAAAAGAAGCAAAGAAGGAGGCTTAAAGACCATCACTTGACTGAACAGATTTAAGGGGCATTTAAACATCATGTGCAATGTATGAACTAACATAAACATTGCATATTCTAGATTCTACAATGGAATGCACATGTATTAGGTTATGCCATGTATGATGATGCCTAAATGTACAGATAGCAGGCAGGAGTGATTCATTATTGCACGCACAATTGAATTGCAGGTTAAGGGCCAGTTCGATTCCGCCTTTTCAGGGCATATTGTCAAAATAAGCCATAAAAGATGTAAAGAAGTCATTTTTGAGTTATGGGCTTGGGCTTAACTAATTTCACTTTGGAGGGGGGTGTTTCGGGTAGAACCTCACTAAAAATTGAAGGGAAGGGGAATAGTGAAATGACTCTGTTGTCTGCCTATATTACACTCAAAATGCAACTGCTGACGCCCGTGTCACACCTGACCCTCAAGTAAAAACAAACACACAAGCATTCATTGCCCTGCCCGCTTGCATCTCCTCTCCCCTTGCCCTCTACCTCGATCCCCTGCCTGCAGCACTAGGGTTCCTCCAGCGAGTCGTCGCCACTGGTGCACTACATCTTGTACTTTTTCATTGTGTAACCCTATCTACAAGTTGACACGGCTAATTTCAGACATCTCTACATGATACTACATTGCATATCCCTTGCGCATATTTAAACCACCAATTAACGATTGTGTGCATACCATAAACTAGCCATGACTCTGTATGCTGGACTAGCAGGCACTCTAAGGGAGCCTAATGTAGTGCACTGGAATTCCTACATGCCACCTACGATTTTGTGTAATGCACTGCCCCTGTTCCTAAATATACGTCTTTGTAGAGATTCCAGTATGGACCACATATAGATGTATATAGATGCATTTTCGAGTGTAGATTCACTCATTTTGCTCCGTATGTAGCCTATAGTGGAATCTCTAGAAAGACTTATATTTAGGAACAGAGGTACAAGGTAGTATCATGTATGACATCTACATATCTAATTTAGCAGCCAATAGTAGAAATCATTGTCTGCACAAAGGGATTATTGGTCGAAAATCCTAGCAAAGCACGCTGGCAGGCACAGAACAATACAAGAGAGATAGACGCGCTTACAAGATCATAGCAATGCCTCAGTCCAGGATCTTGGTTGGCCAAGCTGTTAGATCTAGAAGAAACATTATCCTTGTAGTTTTTGCCAGCTGCATAACAGGTAACAGCCACCGGTTAGTATATTTGAAGTACATTGGGCAGGTGATGTTGGACGGGTTTAAAGGTGACAAGTACCTAGGCCGTGGCGGGTGCTTGGCATCTCTCCAGACTGTGGGAATCAGGTTAGAAACATCGAGGGTGATGACACTGCGCTGGCTGTCGGTGTCCAGTAAGGAGATCTAGAACCGTCAAGTAGGGTGTTTGTGGAGCGGCTCCGGTAGGGTGGACTACGGTGTGGGCGAAGCGGATCTATGGCTGTGGACGAGGGCGTAGGTGAAGCTGCTCCGGTGGTTGGGCTAAGGATGGTGTCGACGATGCGGATCTGCGGCCGTGGACGGGGCGTCAGAAGCTGCTTCGGTGGTTGGGTTAAGGGTGGTGTCGACGATGCGGATCTGCGGCCATGGATGGGGCGTCAGAAGCTGCTCTGGTAGGTTGGATGAGGGTGCGAGGAAGCGGATCTGAGGCCGTGGACTTGTGAGTTGGCAAAGCGGCCCCGGTAGGGTTGAGAATGGTATAGGCAAAGCTACTCCGGTAGGGTTGAGGAAGGTGTCGGCGAAGCGGCTCCGGTAGGGTTGAGGAAGATGTCGGCGAAGAGGATCAGAGGCCGTCGATGGGGGCGTCGGTGGGGCGGCTCCGGGGGGTGTGGACGAAGCGTCTCCGGTGGGGAGTACGAATGAGCCGCTGCAGATGCGCGGCGGTTGACGAGAGTATCGGCGAAGCAGATCCAGCGCCATGGACAAGGCCGGCATTGAATGGGTTGTGGTACAATGGTGGATGAGCAGTCTACTTGTTTCTAGGGGAGGTCGGAGGGGTAGATGCGGCCGTAGAAGCAGATCCGGTGAGGTGGACGCCGCTGGCAGTGAATGGGCTATGGTACGCTGGTGGATGAGTAGTCTAGGGTTTCGAGAGGGGAGGGGGAAAGGGCGATGAAGTACGGATGGCGTGATGTAAGATGCTCTGGTGCTGTGGAGTTAGTCGTTTTTGCGGGAGGGGGAGAGGAAATGGGGGTGTAGTGTAGTGGGGGAACGGGAAGTTACCAAAGCAGCCCCGACCTATCATGTAGATGAGGGCGGTATTGTAACTGTTGGTCTCCGTGCACCAAGGACAAAAGGGGAATTTCGCATGCTAAAGACTAAGGTGGTGGAAATTTTAGAAGGAGGCGGGAGATTTTGCCGCCCGCGGGATCGTTCGTATCCAGTTTCAACTAATTTTGGACCGTGCTAGCGGTAAGGTCATGCTAGACTGTGTACACGGGGCACGCGTCAGCAGTTAATAACTGGTGTGAAGTCCACCCCAGAAAAAAGACAATAACTCAGGATGATGCGCCGATAACTTGGACGTTCACACGGGCACGGCCAATCGTACGGGTGTAGTGGCGCGTTCACAAAAAAAGGGATCAAACGCTTAGCCTATGTATTTCTCGTGTAAATAGATAATTTAGTGCCATTGGTTATTTACTTTAAACATAATGCATTGACGTGTTAGTGTAGAGGCGCACAAAAAGAAATGGATATTGTAGCCAGCTACTTAAAAGTGTTACCTCATATGATTACATAGCCCCCATTTCATAAATTGCGTACCCGTTGAATTCATATATGAATATTACATATATTACTTGAAAATAGAAACTTAAATCATCAAGACTAATGAATTTGAATGCAAGAGTAACAATGGTGCGTGTTCATGATAGCTACATTGGTTGTTCGAAGAAACATCACTGTAACTTTGGCATGCACAACTAAAAAGGCTTATTTAAATAGAAAAAAATGTGATATGTGAGTGTCCAATCTTTATAGCGTTGAATCGATATTGTACCTTTGGCCACGATATGAAGTAGATATTGACTTATGTTCAAGCGATGCACGTCCATGATCACTAGATAGTAATACGTGAATGAATTGTGCAATCTCTCTCACACGCATACATATCTCATTTCCCTGTGGGCATCGGAATCACACACGCGCACTTCGTGTATTTCTCTCCCTCCGTCAGGGTTAAATTCGTCTTTCTACCCCGTCCTACAAGTCTCTCACACAGAAACACACACGCTCTCTATGTCTAACACGCCCACCCCTTTGATTCCGCCCACCCACAGCCACTAATGTCTCTCACACATATGCTATCTACCTATCCCTTAATATAGCTAGATATGTGTCACACAAACTCCTTCTCCCTACTAGCAAGATGCCCATGCGTTGCACGGAACATCAAGATGCATTTGTATGAGAAGTTTATCTTGTGGGAGAAAAGGATGAACAAGGGAATGCCTTATTTGCAAATGCGGAGAGGGGTGTGGGTATCTTTTTGCAAAATTGCCATCGTTTCCTTCCTGTCCGTCGGATATAAATTTGATGGCCTATATTGCAGGATGGCAAGAACACCATCATCACCAACTCTGTTTTTTATAAGAGTAGAGATATGTGAGTGTCACTGCCCCCCCACACACACCCACACTTCCCAACACCGAAGGAGTAGGGTGACACCTCGATCTTGATACTAATCTATCGACTGGCTTCTCTCTCAAACATACACACACACACTACCCAGCACCGAAGGAGTAGGGTGGCACATCGATCTTGATAATAATCTATCTACTCCTATTTCAAACACACACACACACACACACACGCTAGTTGTGCTTCTGTGCCTACCGCGCACACTCTCGATACGTCTTTCTCCCCCCCCCCAACAATGACAGCAGAAGGGTGACAACTCGATTTGATCTTAATCTGTCAATTGGTTTCTCTCTCAAACATTGTGTCTTGGTGCCTCGCTCGGTAGCCCCCTCGATATGTAGACTTCTCGCGCGCGCACAACTGTAGTGACGATGACGCTGAACCCAGTGCGCCTTGTTTTTACCGGCCTCATGTGATAGTTTTCATCCTGTTTTCTATTAATTAACAAGGCAACATTTTCTTTGTTACTACTAGTGAATCTGAAATCATTCGGGGCAGACATAAAATATATCGCTTCAACCCAATTATCGCAGCAACTATTTTAAAAGAAATAAGCTAGGTGCCCGTGCGTTGCACGGAACATCAAGATGCATTTGTATGAGTAGTTTATCTTGTGAGAGAAAAGGTTGAACGAGGGAAGGCCTTATTTGCGAACGTGGAGAGACATGTGGGTATATTTTTACAAAATTGCCATAGTTTCTTTCCTATCCGTTAGATATAAATCCGACGGCCTATATTGCAGGATGGCACGCACACCATCATCACCAACTCTGTTTTCTACTCCCTCCGTCCGAAAATACTTGTCATCAAAATGGATAAAAAGAGATGTATCTAAAACTAAAATACGTCTAGATACATTTCCTTTTATCCATTTTGATGACAAGTATTTCTAGACGGAGGGAGTATTTGTCTTTTTAGAGATTTCAACAAGTGACTATGACCGAACCTTACCAACATACTCAAAAAAGTAGTCCATAATTTTGATGTTGCCCTCTTTTCTTGGCGGTGCAGTGCCATCTGGATACCTCATAAATAAATAAAGTACTACATGATACTAATATATGATACATGGCGCAGGAGTACTAAGTATTATTAATACAGTGTTGCTAGAACTCATCTAGATGAGATATAATTTGGTCTCATTCATCTTTTATAGCCATTGGATGTGATGCTATATAAGATGCGTGTGTGCTGACGTGGGTTGTATTTGTTCTTGTGCAACGAACTGACCACTGCATGTCATGTTTGATAGTCTCAAGTCATTAAAAGCATACAAGCCCCACATCTCTTCTTGGTTGATTCCTCTATTTATGTCAAAAAATAAGAAACAGCATGAGAGTTAATGCACCACGCCTATGTGTTTACTATTTGGTTTTTGTAAGATGACTTAATACTCACCTAGACGGAGGGAGTATTCAATTTGACAGCGGGCGGCGCAGTTCCCGATATGGCTTTAATGCAGACGAGGGAGGGAGTAGCGGTTCCCGATATGTTGAAACGACCAATGCATCCTCCTTCAATTAATGCATGAGGGAAGTAATGGGAGGAGGTCCGGGAAAAGAGGCTGCACGATGTGAATGCAACGCAGTTTGCCCTCATTGCCCTCATATAAAGGCGCCCCTCCATTTCAATGCATCTACCCATCGTACGCACCTAAGCATTTGCCTAAGAACCTACACCAAGCGCAAAAGAGCTCACTCCAGACCCATGGCGGCGATTCTCGTGAGCGGCCAGCGGCTGCGCCAGATGGTCCACGACGCCGGCCTGCGGCATGGCGCCGAGGATCATCTCCAGACGGTGTTTGAGATCGGCTGGTGGATGGCCGCCTTCGACGCCAACTACGACTCTCAGTTGGACCAGATGATCGTTGCCACCAGCAACAAGTTCACCGTCCTCAAGAAGCTCGCGGATGACATCGACGTACTCCTCCAGCCCGCGCGCCCGGGCTCCTCATTGCCTGCCACCCTAATCGGCCTCCATGTCCGGAACCTCTTTCAAGCACTGGTGGCCCTACGATTGCCCGCCGACGCCACGAAGAATGTCCACCTGGAGGTCGCGCTCGCCACGAGGCGCCTCGCCCTGCAAAAATTTGTCGACCTACACATTCACATGTATGAGGAAATCGTGTACATAGGTATCTACAAGGCCAGTGAGGACGCTACGACATTGGCCTTCCTCAACCGGCTGGAAGCCTTGGATGCCTTTGCTGAGAAGCACCTCGACCTCGCCACAAAAGCCGCCGCTCCTTAGCCGCCAGTCGGTGGCCCGGCGCACTAAGTTGAGGAGGAGGAGGTCGTACGTTCGTGGATTCATCTTTCTTCTTGCCTTCTGTAACCACCACTGCAATCGCATCATCGTGGCCTTAATTCTAATTGTGCTGTTGCATTCTTGTTCCAGTCAATACCGACATGTGCGATCCGTTTGCTTAATTATATGCATGACTGTAACTAGTACTCCATCCGTCAATTTATAAGTTTTGCTTACCTTTTCCATCAACTTCGTGCAACGCGCGGGCATCTTGCTAGAAACACTAGAATATGTCTATATAATCCGTATGTGATAGTCCATTTAAAATCTCAAAAAAGACAAATATTTAGGTACGGAGGGAGTAATATATTAGGAGTATATCAAAACAATAGTGATTTCTTTCAGTTTGTGAACAAATACTACTATTCTACTACTTTTGATCCATCGCAACGCACGAGCACATTGCTAGTAAAAGGAAAAGGCCTGCCGCGTTCGCCTCGCACCCCCACACACCCGGCAATCGGGAGTACAACACGGCCCATCTGGCACAACACATAGCTTAGGGAAGGCGTGTTGCCTAGCATTTTAACTTTCATGTGGGACCGTCGTTGAGCAAACCGACACCCCGCCCGCTGCCGGGTTGGAAAACAAAAACGAGGGGAAGAACTAGCTCTAGCACGGAAGCCAAGAAATTTGGTGTCAGACGGGGCTCCTTGATAGAGTAGGAGCATTCTGTACTAGTACTACTCCTACTAGTACCAAGTTTGTACTCCTAATACTATATTACTAGTAATACCTGATGAAGCCATGTACCTAGGGTAGGGGCACGGACCTGTCCAAAAAGCCCTACCCTAGGACATCCCTAGAAGAAGTCACCTTTCAATCGACTTGAAGGTATCCCACTCGACGGGTTCAAGACACTCGACCAAGAAGCTATTGCTCGACCATGAAGCCAACCACTCGACCGCCAGGAGACCTAAAGTCACTCCGCAGGCAAACGGTCGGCTATCAAGTAGTCTTTATGGTCATTATAGCACTTTATTAGGGGCGTTACCAGTAACGCCCAACCTTAAATGTACCTTAAACCCCACATTACTGAGGGCAGGAGGGGGCCGGTGAACTCTATATAAGCCACCCCCCTCCTCAGTATGAAGGGTTCGCACCCCTGTTATTCACACGCCAGTAATCCAGTCGACTGCCTCCGGGCACCGAGACGTAGGGCTGTTACTTCCTCCGCGAAGGGCCTGAACTCGTACATCTTGGTGTGTTTACAACTTCCCAATAGCTGAGATCTAGCCTCTCCATACATACCCCCCTACATCACTGTCAGAGTTAGAACCACGACAGTTGGCGCCCACCGTGGGGCAGGAATCTTAGCACCTGATTGGAGAAGTTGCGATTTTTCCGATCCCTTTGATCATGGTTTCGTGCGGAGTTTTGGTGGAGGGCCGCGAGATCCGCCTCGGCGCGCTCACGTTCATCGCCGACGACTCCGCCTGGCTTCAGGAGGCGCCACTCGACATCGACGCGCTCCCCGTCCGCGGTGCGACGCATTTCCGCGCATGCGTTCGTGGCGTCCTCCTGCGGCAGCCGTCGACCCAGTATCAGTCGGCCCCCGTATCATCTCCCCGCTCTGTCTCCCACCTGCGCAAGCACTCCGGTCAGTCGAGACTTCAGAGGTGGGTGAGGCATGCCGTGGCTCGCCAGTCGGCCGCCCCGCAAGTCGCGGCAATCGAGCCCGACGAATCCCTCTGCGGCCTGTTCGACCTGTCGACTGGCTCCGCGGAGACCGCATCCGAGTGCGACAGCAGCGACCCAACGGCTGAGATCCTGGCGGTCGATGGAACGCACAGTCCTCCCGGTTTCCCTCGCGCTGATGGAGGCGTGGGTGGGGGCGACCCGTCGCATCCCCACGACGAGTATCTCCCCGAACCTCTCACGTCATTACAGCGAGAGGAGCTTCGCCGCCAGAACACGGACGCACTCCGCACTCCTATCGTCGGAGAGTCCCCCGAGGCCCGGGCCTTGGAGGACGCGCGCTTGGCTAATTTGGCCGAGCGCACTCGACTGGAGAATCTCCAGCGAGCACTCGACGAGCAAGCGCGTCAGCGGGCTCCCGAGTCTAGTCGACGCCAGCTCTTCCCGCCGACGCAGGTATACCGAACCCCAGTTCAGAATTTGGCCGCCGCGGCCCGTATAGCAGAATCGATTCAGCCCTCCCAGTCGGAGGCTGGCAGGGGCTTGTTACAGATCAGAGCGTTGCTCCGGGCGGTGGGAAACCAGAATTCCGCTATTTCTCAGTCGCGGAATAGGATCCACAGTCGATCCGTTGCAACAGATACAGTCCAGTCGGCTCACAGCCCGCGGTCGCCCTCGAGGCGTGAGGGACGTGGTGACCGGCATGATCAGTACGGAAGGAATGAGCAGTATGATCACCGATCCGATCGTGATGATCGACGTCGAGTGCCAACCCCTCCCCCGAGGAGTGGGTCATATGCGCCTCGACATCGAGATGACAGGCGCCCTCATAGCGTTGGGCAGAGGATTCCCGTCGACCCCAGGGACCCAGGCTTTGATGCGAGATCTGTCCTCGTTCAAGGCTTGGTTGACAGGAACAGGGCTCATCGGGAAGGCCAGAACAGAGATGCGCCTGCCAGCAGCAGAATACGTGTTTCAGGGCCAGAGTGTTTCAGTCAAGTCATCAGGGCCGCAGTGATTCCTCCCAACTTTCGGTTGGCGACTGGAGTCAGCAAGTTCACCGGTGAGTCTAAGCCTGACACTTGGCTCGAAGATTACCGAGTGGCTGTACAGATTGGCGGTGGCAATGATGAGGTGGCTATGAAGCATTTGCCTCTCCTGTTAGAGGGCTCGGCCAGAGCGTGGCTGAATCAGTTAGCACCCAGCAGCATCTACACTTGGGAGGATCTCTCTCGAGTGTTTGTCACAACCTTTGAGGGAACATGCAAGCGACCCGTAGGCCTTACAGAATTGCGGTCTAGTGTGCAGAAGCTGAGTGAAACACTGAGGGATTACATCCAGAGGTGGATCACTTTGCATCACACAGTTGAGAATGTACCGGATCACCAAGCAGTTTGTGCCTTTAAAGAAGGCGTCAAGAACAGAGAGTTGAACCTGAAGTTCGGTCGGACCGGAGAAATGTCCCTGAATCGGATGATGGAAATTGCCACCAAATACGCTAACGGAGAAGATGAAGATCGACTCCGGAGTGGCAAGCAGAAAGCAGTCGCCCAGGAAACTGGAGGCAATTCCAGTCGGAAGCAGAAGTGGAAGGCCGAGCCAGCCGCCCCTGGGGAGGCCCTGGCCGCAACCCAGGGAAATTTCAAGGGAAAACCCAAAGGCCCCTAGAAGCCCAAGAAAGTCAAGGATCAAGATGGAAATGATGTTTTGGATCTGCCATGTCACATCCACACCAAGAAAGATGAAGAGGGTAATTTCATTTACCCAAAGCATACCACTCGACAGTGCCGGCTCCTGATCCAGCAGTTTCAGGGCAAACAGCCCAAAGATAAGGAAAAAAAGTCGGACAGAGTCGAGGACAAGGAAGATAGCGACGACGGATACCCCCAAATCAATTCCACCCTGATGATTTTTGCTGATGTCGAAAGCAAAAGTCGACTGAAAGTCATTAACTGTGAGGTGAATATGGTTGCTCCGGCAACACCTAGTTATCTGAAGTGGTCTTAGACTGCCATCACATTCGACCAGTCTGATCACCCTACGCACATTGCCACCCCTGGGAGGCAAGCTTTGGTGGTCGACCCAGTTGTCGAAGGCACTCGACTGACCAAAGTCCTGATGGATGGTGGCAGTGGCCTGAACATACTATATGCTGAATATTGAAAGGGATGGGCATTCCGATGTCCAGGCTCAGTGCCAGCAACATGAGCTTCCATGGAGTCATTCCTGGAAAGAAAGCCGAGTCACTCGGCCAGATTGCTCTCAACGTGGTTTTCGGTGATTCAAAGAATTACCGCAGGGAAAAGTTGACATTTGAGGTTGTGGACTTCCAAAGTGCTTATCATGCTATTCTGGGTCGGCCAGCTTATGCACACTTCATGGCTCGACCATGCTACGTGTATCTCAAGTTGAAGATGCCCGGCCCCAGAGGTGTGATCACCTTTACCGGCAATCGGAAGAAAGCAGAAGAGTGTTTTTAGAAAGGATCGAAGATTGCTAACGCTCAGATGGCAGTTGTTGAGCTACAAGAGTACCAGAAGACTGCTGATCCGAGTGAATTGCTACGAGCCAACAAGCCTACTTCAGAATCTGCTTTTCAGTCATCCGGTGAAACTAAGTCAGCTCACATTCACCCGACCGACCCCGACGCTGCTCCGACTCACATCTCGACGACGCTCGACTCCAAATAGGAAGAAGCGCTCATCCATTTCCTCCGTGAGAACTGGGACGTCTTCGCATGGAAGCCTTCTGACATGCCTGGAGTTCCCAGGGGGCTGGCTGAGCACCGTCTACGAGTCGACCCGAAGTTCAAGCCTGTGAAAGAACATCTTCGACGGTCCGCTGTCCAGAAGAGGAAAGCTATTGGCGAGGAGGTGGCTCGGCTCTTAGCAGCGGAGTTCATCCAAGAGATTTACCACTCCGAGTGGCTCGCCAATGTAGTCATGGTCCCCAAAAAGGACAAGTCACTTCGCATGTGCATTGACTTTAAACTCATCAATCGGGCCTGCCCGAAAGATCATTTCCCTCTCCCCTGCATCGACCAGGTAGTGGACTCGACCGCGGGGTGTGAGCGTTTGTCTTTTCTAGATGCTTATTCAGGGTACCATCAGATCCGTCTGTATGGACCTGACGAGATCAAAACGGCTTTCATCACCCCATTTGGGTGCTTCTGTTATGTCACCATGCCCTTCGGCCTCAAGAATGCTGGAGCCACGTTCATGAGGATGATTCAAAAGTGTTTACTCACTCAGATCAGTCGGAACGTAGAAGCATACATGGATGATATTGTGGTTAAGTCACGGAAAGGTTCCGACCTACTGACTGACCTTGCCGAAACCTTTGCTAACCTCAGGGGATACGATATCAAGCTCAATCCATCAAAGTGCACATTTGGAGTTCCAGGTGGAAAGTTACTCGGTTTTCTCGTTTCCGAACAAGGAATCGACGCCAATCCCGAGAAAGTTGGCACCATACTCCAGATGAAGCGCCCTGTGCGTGTACATGATGTCCAAAAACTTACAGGTTGCTTGGCCGCTCTAAGTCGATTCATTTCTCGTCTCGGTGAAAAGGCGTTGCCTCTTTACCGACTGATGAAGAAGTCTGACAAGTTCGAGTGGACTCCAGAAGCTGACGCAGCGTTTGCAGAGCTCAAAGCTCTGCTCTCCACCCAGCCGGTGCTTGCTGCCCCAATCAGTAAAGAGCCTCTGCTGCTGTACATTGCGGCCACGGGACAAGTTGTCAGTATAGTACTCATGGTCGAGCGGGAAGAAGAAGGAAAGGCCTTTAGAGTTGTGACGCCCCCGATTCAATCGTACACTAATCATGCACGCAAACGTGTACGATCGGGATCAGGGACTCACGGGAAGATATCACAACACAACTCTAAAACATAAATAAGTCATACAAGCATCATAATACAAGCCAGGGGCCTTGAGGGCTCGAATACAAGTGCTCGATCATAGACGAGTCAGCGGAAGCAACAATATCTGAGTACAGACACAAGTTAAACAAGTTGCCTTAAGAAGGCTAGCACAAACTGGGATACAGATCGAAAGAGGCGCAGGCCTCCTGCCTGGGATCCTCCTAACTACTCCAGGTCGTCGTCAGCGGGCTGCACGTAGTAGTAGGCACCTCCGGTGTAGTAGGGGTCGTCGTCGACGGTGGCGTCTGGCTCCTGGACTCCAGCATCTGGTTGCGACAACCAGGTAGAAGGGAAGGCGGAAAAAGAGGGAGAAAAGCAACCGTGAGTACTCATCCAAAGTGCTCGCAAGCAAGGAGCTACACTACATATGCATGGGTATATGTGTAAAGAGGCCATATCAGTGGACTGAACTGCAGAATGCCAGAATAAGAGGGGGATAGCTAATCCTGTCGAAGACTACGCTTCTGGCAGCCTCCGTCTTGCAGCATGTAGAAGAGAGTAGATTGAAGTCCTCCAAGTAGCATCTCTAAGTAGCATCTCCAAGTAGCATCTCCAGTAGCATCGCATAGCATAATCCTACCCGGCGATCCCCTCCTCATATCCCTGGGGGAGAGCGACCACCGGTTGTATCTGGCACTTGGAAGGGTGTGTTTTATTAAGTATCCGGTTCTAGTTGTCATAAGGTCAAGGTACAACTCCAAGTCGTCCTGTTACCGAAGATCACGGCTATTCGAATAGATTAACTTCCCTGCAGGGGTGCACCACATAACCCAACACACTCGATCCCATTTGGCCGGACACACTTTCCTGGGTCATGCCCGGCCGCGGAAGATCAACACGTCGCAGCCCCACCTAGGCAAAACAGAGAGGCCAGCACGCCGGTCTAAACCTAAGCGCACAGGGGTCTGGGCCCATCGCCCTGAGCACACCTGCACGTTGCATGGGCGGCCGAAAGCAGACCTAGCCTAATGGCGTTCCAGTCCAATTCGGCGCGCGCCGCTCCGTCGCTGACGTCTGAAGTGCTTCGGCTGATACCACGACGTCGGGATACCCATAACTACTCCCACGTAGATGGTTAGTGCGTATAGGCTCGTAGCCGACTCAGATCAAATACCAAGATCTCATTAAGCGTGTTAAGTATCCGCGAACGCCGAACAGGGCCAGGCCCACCTGTCTCCTAGGTGGTCTCAACCTGCCCTGTCGCTCCGCCACAAAGTAACAGTCGAGGGCCGTCGGGAACCCAGGCCCACCTCTACCGGGATGGAGCCACCTGTCCTTTCAGCCCCCTCGTCAGAATCACTTGCGGGTACTCAATGAGCTGACCCGACTTTAGTCACCATCTGTATAGTATGTATGTATGTATAGTATATACCCGTGATCACCTCCCAAGTGATCACGGCCCGATAGTATAGCAAGGCAGACTGACAAGAATGTAGGGCCAATGATGATAAACTAGCATCCTATACTAAGCATATAGGATTGCAGGTAAGGTATCAACAGATGTAGCGACAATGTCAGGCTATGCATCAGAATATTATTAACGAAAGCAGTAACATGCTACACTACTCTAATGCAAGCAGTATAGAGTAGAATAGGCGATATCTGGTGATCAAGGGGGGGGGGCTTGCCTGGTTGCTCTGGCAAGAGAGAGGGGTCATCAACTCCGTAGCCGATCACAGGGGGTACTGGCAGCGGCCTCGTGATCTACCGGAAAAAGTAACGGAGGGGGAACATAATAAATAACAGAGCAATCAAAGCATAACATGACAAATGCGGTGCTAGAGGTGATCTAACGCAGGGATAGGTGATACCGGTGAAGGGGGGAAACATCCGGGAAAATATCCCCGGTGTTTCACGTTTTTGGACAGATGAACCGGAGGTGAAATGTTGCAGGTTCACTATGCTAGGGACGTGTGGCGGACGAACGGGATGCGTATTCGGAATCGTCTCGTCGTTCTGAGCAACTTTCATGTTGAAAATAATTTAATCCGAGTTACGGATTAAAAGTTATGATTTTCTAAAGATTTTATTAATTTTTGGAATTTAATTAGTTATTTAAATTAATTCGAAAATGGAATAATGACATCAGCATGATGTCATGCTGACGTCAGCAGTCAACAGAGTTGACGGGGTCAAACTGACGTGTGGGTCCCGCATGTCATTGACTGTTTAATTAACAAGTTTAATTAAACAGAGTTAATTAGGTTAGTTAGTTAACTAGGTTAATTAAACATAATTAATTAAGTTATTTATTTATTTATTTATTCATTTTTATTATGTATTATTTATTTATTATATATATATATGTTTTTAAAATTCTTCTCTTTTTTTTTAACAAAAACGTTCTGTGGGGGCTGGGCCCCACATGTCATAGGGCCAGGGGCCTAGCGGTTTTGGGCGCTGGTTGCGGGCATAGCCCGAACGGGCGCACGCCCAGGGGCGGGCAAAACCGACCGGCGGAGAGCGGGCGCAAGGGCAGCGGTGGCCGGAGCGATGGCGGGCAGGGGGCCTCGGTGGTCGGGACGTGCGGGCATGCGAGTGCGGGCGAAGCCGCAGCCCGCCTGGTAGCAAGGTGAGGCCGGAGCGGGGTCTGCTCGGCGCGGCCGGTGCAGCCGGCCGGCGCGGGCGCGGCCGAGCCGTGGTCAGCGGCAGGAGGTAGGGGGGCCACTGAGGGGGGGGGAGGGCGACGCATCGGCGGGTCGGCGGCGCGAGGCGCGCTGCGGCGCCGGCAAACAGCGAGACAGCGAGCGACAGTGGAAGGGATCGTGGCAAAACTGTACGGGACAGAGGGAGAGACGGGGGAGGGCGAGGCCCTCACCGGCGATGTAGAGACCAGGGGGGCGGCGAGGCTCGAGGTGGCTTTGGGAAGGAGGACGGGGACGATGCGCGGGCGGAGTGGAGGCAGGCCGGCGGGGAGGTCCGACGTCGTGGCCTCCGGCGAGGTCCTCGGGCGGCGGCGTCGAGGCGATCCGGCGACGGCAAGGGATCAGTGGCGTATCTGCGCGACGAGGGCGAGGTGTAGGTGGGATGAGGCGGCGGCGAGGAACGCCGGCGGCATCGGCAGGGGCGGGGCGTCGTGCCCGGCCCAGATCGGGCAGAGGGGGGGGGGTGAGGAGCGAGGGGGAGTGGGGGTTTCGTCCCCGATCCAATCTGGATCGGGAGGGGGGTGGGAACGTCGTGGGGGGGGGGGAATGCGGGTGGTTGGGGTTAGGGTTTGTCAGGGGTGGGGGTTATGGGAGTGAGGGGTGTGGCCGGTTGGGCCGGTGGCCGAACGGGCCGGCCTGCTGGGCCGAAGCCCAGTGGGGGGGCCTTTCTCTCTTTTCCTTTTTTTTGTTTTCTGTTTTCTTTTATTATTTCTTTCTTTCTTTATTTTAGTTGCATTTTAATTTAGTAAAATGTACACTTAGTATTTCAACTTAGTCCATAGTCACAAAAATAAATCTAGACCCCAAATAACTTAGTTTGACATTTTATTTAATTAGTGAAGGCATTTAAATAATTAGTTTTGCTACTATTTAAATCATTATGGTGTAGTTAAGCATTTCATAAAAGTTTGGTTTCACCACCCCATTTACCTATGATTTATTCGACACATTTAGAACATTTTAGTTTTATTTTTGGAAAACTTTTGTTGTTTGCCTTAATTTCAAATTTGAATTTGAATCGTTTTCGAACTAACACGAGATTAGCGACAGTAACGGAGGTGACGTGGTGTCATTAGCAGAGGTTACTGTAGCTTGATTATCCGGGCGTCACAATTCTCCTCCACTACAAGAAATCTCGTCCCGAGATTTAAGCGGTGGAGTAAGGGGCGAAGGTGTTGGTAGCGAAAAACCTAACGAGTCTTCTCGGTCTTGGTTGCTCTTCTCGAAGTGGTCGATCCATTACATTGATGTCTTCATTTTTCTGCTTCAGGTCATTAAGATGAAGTCGGCATCCTTTCTTCGGAAACTCCATCGTACTAACGAAAGAATAAAGGGGAAGTATTCCGGGAGAACGGGCCTCGGCAAGGTTGACTATTTGGTAGATAACATCGGGGAGGGAGGCGGAAAGTAACTCTCGAATTGAAACCTCCGAAAATATCGAGAGCAAAGTAAGGAGTTATTATGGGAAGTTTCAAGTGGGTAGGCAATCGTTCGATGCCTGAAACAAAGTCTGAAAGGGGTTCAAGCAACGGGAATAAGTATTGCGTAGGATACCAGAATTGATCACTAGGAAGGTGCCTCATGAGTTACATACGAAGCCAAGAGCGAGGAACAACTTTGGCAACAGGGAAGCACAGGAGAGTTAGGTTTCGATCCTGTGGAACTGTGGGTTATGGGCCCACCATGTGGTTGAAAGTAGGAAGGGGCCGTCATCTTGCACGGTCACGATAGTAAGGTATGTCAGAGGGTAGCTTGCCATTTATGTTGGCAACAATGTCGGTACCAAGGGCGAGGGACAAGGAGAACCATTTTCCTGCTCGTTGAAATGAGGCGGGCCAAGAGGCAAAGTTCTCGTCCGTCGGCGGTTACCAAAATGTCATCAACAATAGAAACAGGGTCTCACTGGCAGAGTTGTACACCGAGGTGTTTACATAAGCAGTGAATTGTTACTGCTTAGATCATATAGATCATAGAAGAGGTTTAAACAAACCAATGGAAGGAAAATATGATCATCAGATTAAACAGAACAATGGAAAGGAAAATATGTTTAAACACATATTTTGAGGGTATATCCTTCCCAAGGACAAGCAGAGCAAGATATCCATGACAGGATATAAAGTAGAAAACCATTTAGGTAAGGGGGAGGAATCTCATGATATTACTCATACAACAGTGTTAGGATAATTGATAATTAAAATATAGCATCGTGCTTCAAACGTGCCTGTTGAAAATCGGAGTACCATTGACATGCTTCGAGATAGCAGTGACATGGTCTTCAGGTGAAGATCAGACTTTGGTAACACGAAGGATCCATCAAGAATAACTTGTAGAATAAGTCTTACAATTTCCTCATGGAGGAATGGATAACCTTGTTGAAAAGGAATCTATAATGATAGGTCCTCCAGCCGGGGGGGGGGTGCTAGGCATGACATCATGTTAGCGGGTCATCAAAGGATCATCATCATAACTCTTGGAAAGGTGTCCCAACCCTCATATCTGACCGAGATTCAGATCCGATTGGTGTCAGGATACCTCAGACTTAGGATACCTGAGAAGAAAAGGTGCAACGCAAATTGACGAGATGACAATGTAAGATTCTCGGGGAAATGAACTATGAAGTGTTTTCCGTTATCAAGAGTCCATCATTAACCCAAGGAGAGGACAAGGAGGTGTCTGGTGAACTCAACGGCAATTCACCGAGATTCCCAAAAGATGGATTTCCACAATTAAGTGAACAAGGAGATAACATTGGTCAGATCAAATGATATAAGGAAGTATGCTCGAGGAAAACATACACAATTAAACATTGGTTGAAAGGTGCGCCCGAAATATGGGTTGGGTTGCACGACCAATGTCAGAATGGTGATTCAATAGTCAATAGCCTAAGAATGAACTTTCGACCATTAACTTCAGAAAAATAGGGTTGCTAGAAGGAAAGAATCCAAACAACACCGTTCACTTGTTGGAATAAACACGGGGACCAATAAAGAATGGTGATGGTGAGAAGTATTTCTATGCCAAGAATTCTCAAGAGGTGGAACAAATCTCAGAACATTCTTGACATAAAGGATGGTAATACTCCAAGGTAAAGAAGAACAATTGCTGGATAGCAAGGAACTCAAGGTATAACACCAAACATGAACAAGCTTGTGTTGGTGTGAAGGCAATAAAGTGGTCGACGATAATACAATTCATCAAGGGCAAGGATGTTATTTCTCATCATGAATTCAATTGATATCTTGGATGAGCTCAGAATGTTGATGATCACGACACCTTTGTCGCGAGAGTTCATGAAGATGTAATCAATCGGTAACGACATCAAGTCAAGTAATGATGAAGTGAAAGGTTATTGGAACCAAGGGTACGACACAAACTCGAAACCAAGCTTGTTGTTCAAGGCGAAATGATATGACGATGAGGATCGACATAAGGTTAGCTCATCATTGAAAATTGGTGCTCCGAGAATAAGGACCAGGTAGCACAGTTAGAATCGTCACGACAATGATATAGTCAAACAGGCTAGGAATGGCGTGATCGGGTACAAACTCGTACTTATAGAAGCTTACTGAAGAGTTGTTGAACCGAAGAGCGGACTCGGTTCAGTTATCGGTGTCTTTGAGTGTTCAATAACTCAGAGCCCGCGAAAAATTGGAATCAGTGGGAAGGTAGCACTTGATGAAGAACTCATAAGGAGTTATGCAGTTCCATGATAATCTCGAGATACCAGGGGGGTAATACTCGACACAAGATCAAAGTAAAGGTGGGACTGGTGTATTGATCCATAGAAGACAATTGTTTTAACTTGTCCGAGAAATGAGATCAAAGAAGAACAATCATGGTCGGAACCACGGTTGCAAAAGGCCAGATCCTAGATATAAGATGAACTTATACCAAAGGAATAATTTATTTAAAAGAAGCTTTAATGATAAGATCTACATCGTGTCCATGGGCATGAACACAAGTTCAAGGTCGACTCCCACTTCTCCAATGCATAACCTTTCATTCACTTCTCACGTTCGATGAAGTTGCAGTGTTGAAATTTTATCTGGCGAAGCACCAGAAGAGTATGACTCGTGAAAACTTTCGGGTTCACACGGTTTAGAGAAGGCATATGTTCAACCCACAGGGGCTTCTTAGAAACGTATACCACAAGTTTCAAGAGTAAATAACACAAGCTCGAAAGTAGAGTAAGGTTGAGAAAGTAGATGATACAATTACCAAGGGCATTATGTATCCAAGGGAAGGCTCACAAGGTTATTGAATATGAAGGATGCTGATGGATAAAATCCAACAATGGGCCTGATGGTCCACAATGGATCTGACGTGAGCATCGGTACTCAACTAGAGGAAGAAGAGTGCAAGGAGATCAAATTATAGAAACAACTGACTAACTCAATTGTCAAATGCAAAGGAATTATGATTTCCAAATCAAGGGATCAGAAGCAATGCTCTGATTAGGGATGGATAAGTTGAATAGCCTTAGGGTACAATCAACGACAATTGGATTGGTCGAGAACCAATTCCAGTTAAAAGAATGGCAGCTCAGCCGGAAAGGTAATTTATAAGGATCAATGATGTTTGCGGGTATTCGCAAACATATTGAGTCAACAGACTCAAAATGATAATGACAAGGAATGTCATTAAGACTACGAGACTTATGGGATTAACCATAATGCAAGCAAGCAAGAATTTCAAGAGCCAAAGGCTCCAGAGGATTTTCGGAAGATCGAATATTATTTTGAAGACTTTTGTGAAACACATGAACAACTGGGGATAAGCGGATACTCGACAAGTGCGAGAATTATCCATAGGGGTATTCAGGTGACAAGGAATTGCAAGACAGTAGGCACAAGATATTCTCGGATCAATAGAGAGAATTTCGGGGTATCTTGTAATAACAAGATCAACTGGGAATAAAAGTAAGAACGTCAAGTGTATGTATTTATCCATAGGGATATTTCGATGGTAGGGAATTGCAAAAGCAACGGACACAAAGTCTCAAAAGAGTTTCGGCGAGTAACTTCGAAATCTTCTGGTGCAGTCGGCGATCACCTGGACTGAAGGGGCTCTCCGGGAGAAAGTATTTTCGAGAACCTAAAGTCAGATTTTAGTAGAAATCGTTTAACCCGAGTAGAAGAGAGTTCAGAGTCCCAGAGTAAAGGTCGAGGAGTAAAAGATCCTACTACCACCCAATGGCGACGTGGGCCCATGGGCCGCACAGCCATGTTAGTAAAAGTTTTGTAAAGTCTAGACTCGACTTCGGCCAAGGAGTTGGAAAGGGGGATTCCTACAGGCAGTCGGCTCTGATACCAACTTGTGACGCCCCCGATTCAATCGTACACTAATCATGCACGCAAATGTGTACGATCAAGATCAGGGACTCACGGGAAGATATCACAACACAACTCTAAAACATAAATAAGTCATACAAGCATCATAATACAAGCCAGGGGCCTTGAGGGCTCGAATACAAGTGCTCGATCATAGACGAGTCAGCGGAAGCAACAATATCTGAGTACAGACACAAGTTAAACAAGTTGCCTTAAGAAGGCTAGCACAAACTGGGATACAGATCGAAAGAGGCGCAGGCCTCCTGCCTGGGATCCTCCTAACTACTCCAGGTCGTCGTCAGCGGGCTGCACGTAGTAGTAGGCACCTCCGGTGTAGTAGGGTCGTCGTCGACGGTGGCGTCTGGCTCCTGGACTCCAGCATCTGGTTGCGACAACCAGAAGAAGGAAAGGGGGAAAAAGGGGGAGAAAAGAAACCGTGAGTACTCATCCAAAGTGCTCGCAAGCAAGGAGCTACACTACATATGCATGGGTATATGTGTAAGAGGCCATATCAGTGGACTGAACTGCAGAATGCCAGAATAAGAGGGGAATAGCTAATCCTGTCGAAGACTACGCTTCTGGCAGCCTCCGTCTTGCAGCATGTAGAAGAGAGTAGATTGAAGTCCTCCAAGTAGCATCTCTAAGTAGCATCTCCAAGTAGCATCTCCAGTAGCATCGCATAGCATAATCCTACCCGGCGATCCCCTCCTCATATCCCTGGGGGAGAGCGACCACCGGTTGTATCTGGCACTTGGAAGGGTGTGTTTTATTAAGTATCCGGTTCTAGTTGTCATAAGGTCAAGGTACAACTCCAAGTCGTCCTGTTACCGAAGATCACGGCTATTCGAATAGATTAACTTCCCTGCAGGGGTGCACCACATAACCCAACACGCTCGATCCCATTTGGCCGGGCACACTTTCCTGGGTCATGCCCGGCCGCGGAAGATCAACACGTCGCAGCCCCACCTAGGCAAAATAGAGAGGCCAGCACGCCGGTCTAAACCTAAGCGCACAGGGGTCTGGGCCCATCGCCCTGAGCACACCTGCACGTTGCATGGGCGGCCGAAAGCAGACCTAGCCTAGTGGCGTTCCAGTCCAATTCGGCGTGCGCCGCTCCGTCGCTGACGTCTGAAGTGCTTCGGCTGATACCACGACGTCGGGATACCCATAACTACTCCCACGTAGATGGTTAGTGCGTATAGGCTCGTAGCCGACTCAGATCAAATACCAAGATCTCGTTAAGCATGTTAAGTATCCGCGAACGCCGAACAGGGCCAGGCCCACCTGTCTCCTAGGTGGTCTCAACCTGCCCTGTCGCTCCGCCACAAAGTAACAGTCGAGGGCCGTCGGGAACCCAGGCCCACCTCTACCGGGATGGAGCCACCTGTCCTTTCAGCCCCCTCATCAGAATCACTTGCGGGTACTCAATGAGCTGACCCGACTTTAGTCACCATCTGTATAGTATGTATGTATGTATAGTATATACCCGTGATCACCTCCCAAGTGATCACGGCCCGATAGTATAGCAAGGCAGACTGACAAGAATGTAGGGCCAATGATGATAAACTAGCATCCTATACTAAGCATATAGGATTGCAGGTAAGGTATCAACAGATGTAGCGACAATGTCAGGCTATGCATCAGAATAGGATTAACGAAAGCAGTAACATGCTACACTACTCTAATGCAAGCAGTATAGAGTAGAATAGGCGATATCTGGTGATCAAGGGGGGGGGCTTGCCTGGTTGCTCTGGCAAGAGAGAGGGGTCATCAACTCCGTAGTCGATCACAGGGGGTACTGGCAGCGGCCTCGGGATCTACCGGAAAAAGTAACGGAGGGGGAACATAATAAATAACAGAGCAATCAAAGCATAACATGACAAATGCGGTGCTAGAGGTGATCTAACGCAGGGATAGGTGATACCGGTGAAGGGGGGAAACATCCGGGAAAATATCCCCGGTGTTTCACGTTTTTGGACAGATGAACCGGAGGTGAAATGTTGCAGGTTCACTATGCTAGGGACGCGTGGCGGACGAACGGGCTGCGTATTCGGAATCGTCTCGTCGTTCTGAGCAACTTTCATGTTGAAAATAATTTAATCCGAGTTACGGATTAAAAGTTATGATTTTCTAAAGATTTTATTAATTTTTGGAATTTAATTAGTTATTTAAATTAATTCGAAAATGGAATAATGACATCAGCATGATGTCATGCTGACGTCAGCAGTCAACAGAGTTGACGGGGTCAAACTGACGTGTGGGTCCCGCATGTCATTGACTGTTTAATTAACAAGTTTAATTAAATAGAGTTAATTAGGTTAGTTAGTTAACTAGGTTAATTAAACATAATTAATTAAGTTATTTATTTATTTATTCATTCATTTTTATTATTTATTATTTATTTATTATATATATATATATGTTTTTAAAATTCTTCTCTTTTTTTTTAACAAAAACGTTCTGTGGGGGCTGGGCCCCACATGTCATAGGGCCAGGGGCCTAGCGGTTTTGGGCGCTGGTTGCGGGCATAGCCCGAACGGGCGCACGCCCAGGGGCGGGCAAAACCGACCGGCGGCAAGCGGGCGCAAGGGCAGCGGTGGCCGGAGCGATGGCGGGCAGGGGGCCTCGGTGGTCGGGACGTGCGGGCATGCGAGTGCGGGCGAAGCCGCAGCCCGCCTGGTAGCAAGGTGAGGCCGGAGCGGGGTCTGCTCGGCGCGGCCGGTGCAGCCGGCCGGCGCGGGCGCGGCTGAGTCGTGGTCAGCGGCAGGAGGCAGGGGGGCCACTGAGGGGGGGGGGGGGGCGACGCATCGGCGGGTCGGCGGCGCGAGGCGCGCTGCGGCGCCGGCAAACAGCGAGACAGCGAGAGACAGTGGAAGGGATCGTGGCAAAACTGTACGGGACAGAGGGAGAGACGGGGGAGGGCGAGGCCCTCACCGGCGATGTAGAGACCAGGGGGGCGGCGAGGCTCGAGGTGGCTTTGGGAAGGAGGACGGGGACGATGCGTGGGCGGAGTGGAGGCAGGCCGGCGGGGAGGTCCGACGTCGTGGCCTCCGGCGAGGTCCTCGGGCGGCGGCGTCGAGGCGATCCGGCGACGGCAAGGGATCAGTGGCGTATCCGCGCGACGAGGGCGAGGTGTAGGTGGGATGAGGCGACGGCGAGGAACGCCGGCGGCATCGGCAGGGGCGGGGCGTCGTGCCCGGCCCAGATCGGGCAGAGGGGGGGGTGAGGAGCGAGGGCGAGTGGGGGTTTCGTCCCCGATCCAATCTGGATCGGGAGGGGGGTGGGAACGCCGTGGGGGGGGGGGGGGGGAATGCGGGTGGTTGGGGTTAGGGTTTGTCAGGGGTGGGGGTTATGGGAGTGAGGGGTGTGGCCGGTTGGGCCGGTGGCCGAACGGGCCGGCCTGCTGGGCCGAAGCCCAGTGGGGGGGCCTTTCTCTCTTTTCCTTTTTTTGTTTTCTGTTTTCTTTTATTATTTCTTTCTTTATTTATTTTAGTTGCATTTTAATTTAGTAAAATGTACACTTAGTATTTCAACTTAGTCCATAGTCACAAAAATAAATCTAGACCCCAAATAACTTAGTTTGACATTTTATTTAATTAGTGAAGGCATTTAAATAATTAGTTTTGCTACTATTTAAATCATTATGGTGTAGTTAAGCATTTCATAAAAGTTTGGTTTCACCACCCCATTTACCTATGATTTATTCGACACATTTAGAACATTTTAGTTTTATTTTTGGAAAACTTTTGTTGTTTGCCTTAATTTCAAATTTGAATTTGAATCGTTTTCGAACTAACACGAGATTAGCGACAGTAACGGAGGTGACGTGGTGTCATTAGCAGAGGTTACTGTAGCTTGATTATCCGGGCGTCACAAGAGTTCAGCGCCCAGTATATTATGTGTCTGAAGTTTTGACCCCTTCGAAGCAAAGATATCCCCATTACCAGAAGCTTGTATATGGGATCTACATGACCACGAAGAAGGTTGCACACTACTTCTCTGACCATTCCATTACAGTCGTCAGCGACACTCCACTGTCAGAGATCTTGCACAACAGAGATGCAACTGGTCGAGTGGCTAAGTGGGCGATTGAACTCCTCCCCCTAGATATCAAGTTTGAAGCAAAGAAGGCTATCAAGTCCCAAGCAATTGCAGATTTCGTCGCCAAGTGGATTGAACAGCAACTCCCGACTCAAGTTCACTCGAAGCACTGGACCATGTTCTTCGATGGATCTAAGATGCTGAACGGTTCCGGTGCTGGGGTAGTATTGGTCTCCCCCCAAGGAGATAAGCTCAGATACGTTCTCCAGATTCACTTTGATTCCTCCAACAATGAAGCAGAATATGAAGCACTCTTGTACGGGTTGCGCATGGCCATTTCACTCGGCGTCCGGCGCCTCATGGTCTACGGCGACTCAGATTTGGTGGTTAATCAGGTGATGAAGGAGTGGGACGTCAGAAGCCCAGCTATGACTGGCTATTGCAACGCAGTAAGAAAGCTAGAAAAGAAATTCGAGGGGTTAGAGCTTCATCACATCCCCCGACTGAAAAATCAAGCAGCAGATGATCTGGCAAAGATAGGCTCCAAGAGAGAAGCCATTCCCAGCAATGTGTTTTTGGAGCACATCCGCTCGCCGTCAGTCCAGGAGGATCCCTTCGCAGAAGAAGCCCCGCAACCGAAAAGTGCCACAGATCCGACTGAAGTCGAAATTCCTGCTGTGGTCGACCTAGTCATGGAGGTCTTGGCTATCACTCCTGACTGGACGGTACCATACATCGTGTATATCTTGAGGAAAGAACTCCCGGAGGACGAGGAAGAGGCTCGACAGATCGTCCGCCGATCCAAGGCCTTCACAGTCATAAAGGGACAGTTGTATAGGGAAAGCGCGACTGGAATCGGTCAGAAATGCATAACACCAGAAGAGGGTCAGATGATCCTTAATGATATCCACTCAGGGACATGTGGTCACCATGCATCCTCTCGGACCATTGTGGCTAAAGCATACCGAGCAGGATTTTACTGGCCAAGAGCAAATGAGATGGCAAAAGAGATAGTCGACAAGTGTGGAGGCTGCCAGTTCTACTCCAACATGTCACACAAGCCTGCATCAGCCCTGAAAACCATTCCACTCATCTGGCCCTTTGCTGTCTGGGGACTGGACATGGTCGGTCCACTGAGAACAGGCAGGAGCGGATTCACGCATGTGCTTGTGGCAGTCGACAAGTTCACCAAATGGATTGAAGCCAAGCCTATCAAGAATCTCGATGCTTGCACTGCTATCAGTTTCGTCCGAGGGCTGACGTTCAGATATGGGGTCCCGCATAGCATCATCACTGACAATGGGTCAAACTTCGATTCAGACAAGTTCAGAGCTTTTTGCGCCTCTCAAGGCACGCGGGTCGACTATGCGTCGGTCGCGCATCCTCAGTCGAATGGACAAGCTGAAAGAGCAAATGGTCTAATTCTCAAAGGATTGAAGCCTCGATTGATGCGTGATCTCAAGCACGCAGCAGGCGCTTGGGTCGACGAACTTTCGTCGGTTTTGTGGGGGCTGAGGACCACCCCGAACCGATCGACCGGAAGAACGCCATTTTTTCTGGTTTACGGAGCCGAAGCCGTCCTGCCGAGTGATCTACTTCACAACGCCCCCAGAGTCGAGCTTTATAACAAAGACGAAGCAGAGCAAGCCCGGCAAGACGCAGTCGACCTCCTAGAGGAGGAGAGGGAAATGGCTATGATCAGATCGACCATCTATCAGCAAGACTTGCGTTGATTCCATGCCAGAAATGTGAAGAGCCGAGCCTTCCAGGAAGGAGATTTGGTCCTTCGAGTGGATCAACAGAAACCACACAAACTTGCTCCTACTTGGGAAGGCCCCTTCATCGTCACCAGAGTCCTCCACAATGGAGCATATCACCTCTACAATGTTGATCACCAAACCGACGAGCCATGAGCTTGGAATGCGGAACTACTCCGCCCCTTTTACACTTGAGTTCTCCCTTGGACGAGATGTAATAAGAAAAAAATTCTGTAGTTCATTTTTACCAAAGACAAGAGTGTCCCAATAATTGCTGTCACTTTTGTTTGCATACGAAATCCCCCAGTGGGTGACTTAGCCGTGAATCCGTTTCGCCTAAGTTTAAAAAATCCTACCGAGTGGAGAGCAATCCTCCCACTCGGGGGCTTAGCTGCAGTCCAGTACTCGCCTAAGTTCTCCCACTAAGAGACTTAGCTGCAGTCAGACACTCGCCTAAGTTTGAAAAAATCCTACCGAGTGGAGAGCAAACCTCCCACTCGGGGGCTTAGCTGCAGTCCAGTACTCGCCTAAGTTCTCCCACTTAGAGACTTAGCTACAGTCAGGCACTCGCCTAAGTTTGAAAAAATCCTACCGAGTGGAGAGCAAACCTCCCACTCGGGGGCTTAGCTACAGTCCAGTACTCGCCTAAGTTCTCCCACTTAGAGACTTAGCTGCAGTCAGGCACTCGCCTAAGTTTGAAAAAATCCTACCGAGTGGAGAGCAAACCTCCCACTCGGGGGCTTAACTGCAGTCTAGTACTCGCCTAAGTTCTCCCACTTAGAGACTTAGCTGCAGTCAGGCACTCGCCTAAGTTTGAAAAAATCCTACCGAGTGGAGAGCAATCCTCCCACTCGGGGGCTTAGCTGCAGTCCAGTACTCGCCTAAGTTCTCGCACTTAGAGACTTAGCTGCAGTCAGGCACTCGCCTAAGTTTGAAAAATCCTACTGAGTGGAGAGCAAACCTCCCACTCGGGGGCTTAGCTGCAGCCCAGTGCTCGCCTAAGTGTTTAAAAATCCTACCGAGAGGAGAGCAAACCTCCCACTCAGGGGCTTAGTTGCAGCCCAGCGCTCGCCTAAGTGTTTAAAAATCCTACCGAGTGGAGAGCAAACCTCCCACTCGGGGGCTTAGCTGCAGCCCAGCGCTCGCCTAAGTGTTTAAAAATCCTACCGAGTGGAGAGCAAACCTCCCACTCGGGGGCTTAGCTGCAGCCCAACGCTCGCCTAAGTGTTTAAAAATCCTACCAAGTGGAGAGCAAACCTCTCACTCGGAGGCTTAGCTGCAGCCCAGTGCTCGCCTAAGTACAAGACACAACCTAATCCGCGAGTCGACTGCTACCTTCCCCTTTGGAGCTGCGCCGCAAATACAAGGTTATTCCGAGTGAAGATCAAGATCCACTCGACGAATCAAACCATGAAGATATTCAACGAGAAATCAAGATCAGATAAAGCCTAAAAGGTCCTAGACCTCAGGCCAAAGTAATCGAGCCCTCAGCTCGACGGATTTTAACGGTTACAAAATCCACTCGGCATTCCGAGGCAAATTTAAAGTGGAGCTTAAAAGTTTTTCACTCCTCAGGTGGAGGACTGGAAGGGGCGACGAACTCGTCCAAGTCGATCCCGTCTGCAATACGGGTGGCAGCAGTGATGAAAGTCTCCATGAAATCTTGAAAGTTGTGCTTCCTGGTATTGGCAACTTGGATGGCGGCCAGCTTCTCTTCTCGCGCCTCCTTGCAATGGACGCGGACCAGAGACAGAGCCACATCAGCGCCACACCGAGCAGAAGACTTCTTCCACTCCTGCACTCGGTCAGGGATTCCGTTAAGTCGAGTCATCAGAGACTCGAGATCGTTTTGGAGCGTAGCCTCTGGCCAAAGTGCCGGGTCGATCCGTGACATGGCAACCTTCAGTCGAGCCAATAGTCCACGACGCCGTCAATGCGAGATTCCAGTCGGAGCAGATTCATGGCAGCTTCATCTTTCACGGGAGAGTTGATTGGATCCAAACCTGTTTCGATCCGCCCAGTCTCCTCTTCAAAGTTCTGACAAAGCTCTGCATACATGATCCAAGGATAAGTCAATTTTCATAGACTGAGTCGACACAAAAAAAACCAGTCGGAACTGAATGTGCACCTTGAAGCTTGATGTACAACTTCTTGGCGAGGCTCCTCAAGTAGCTCTCCAGGTCGTCCCTCCTGCGAGCGATGCCTTCCATCTTCTCGTTCAGGGTGAGGTTCTCCTTTTTCCAACGTGAACACTCCCTGTTGGCTTCATTCAGAGTGGTCTTCAGCTTGGTATTCTCTTCTTCTAACTGGTCGACCGAAGCCAGCTTCTGTACGGCCAGAGCGGTCTTGTCATCAGCCTCCTTACGGGAAGCAGCCAAGTCCTAATCCTTCTTCGCCAGAGCTTTGTTCAGTTTTTCTGCGAAGAAATGATGATTGAATCGGAAATAGCAGAAGGATACTCAAGCCTAAAAGATAGCCAGTCGACAAAGTCGTCTTACCTGCGACGCCGTCTCTGACCTTCTGCAGCTCTGTTCTGGCTAGCTCCAGATCAAGGTTCAGTTAAATCTTCTGCTTCTCCAACTCAGTATAGCGAGCTACAAGTTCGCGGGATTTCTGTAAAAGAAAAATCAGTCGACAGACGTCCAAGATAAGTTGCTTCCGAGTAACTAAGAGACAATGACGACGTTTCTAAGACCACAGCCGAATCAAAAACATTTGACAGTAGTCTCGGGGACTACACCCAGTGGGTGCACTCAGCGTTCCCCCACTGGTTCGACCAAAAAAAAAGATCTTCGGGGAAAAACCGAGTGAAGAAATACAGCTATAGCAACACAATGTAAAGACTACAGTCGACTGCCAGCAGTCCACTGTAGTCTCGGGGACTACACCCAGTGGGTGCACTTAGCATGCCCCCACTCGTCCAAGAATTGGCAGACACACCCAGTGGGTGTATAGATACAGATACAAAAGATCTTCGGAAAAGAGACTCTTCAAACAGCATATCATAACAGACCAAGTGTTGAGTCGACTGACCTGGACGTTGCTCTGAAGAGCCGAACTCGCGTCATAGGCTGCTTGGCTGGCCTCCCGAGCCATCTTCACTTGCTCCATCATGATCCCCGCCTGGTGTATAGCCTCCTTTGCAGCAGCCGCTTGGTCCTCAGGGACGGGGTACGCAGCAAAAAGCGAAGGTGGATCCGCAGTCGACGCCGAAGGCCGCACGCTCGTCAGAGGAATGGCGAAAGTCACAGAAGCCCGAGTGGTGTCACCACCATCCTGAGCCATGGCCTCAGACGTCGGAGCAGGTTGGGGGATCTTGTCAGCCGTCGGCCTCTTGTTCCTACTCATTCTCAGCGGTTCGTTGTCGTCGTCATCCGGGAGGTCGATAACATGAGGAGGGGCTACAAAGGGAACGTTCAATCGACCAGGGTTGCAATAAATGTTTAGTCGACTCAAAGTGGAACGTCAGTAATCGTACCAGGGTTGGGTAACAGCATCCTCCATCTCTTGGTCGTCGTCCTTGGCGGAGATCTCAGAAGTAGCAGCACTGCAAGCCTCGAAAGTCAGTCGGTTGGCTCAATGGATCGACCAAGGATCCGTCCACGGTCGACAAAGGATAAAAAGTTTTATTATTACCCAGAAATGGTGGGGACGGCCATCTTCATCTTGGGCAGAGCCTTGGGCGGCTTGGACGGCGCTGCGCGTGGGTGCTTGGGAGCCTTTCCAGTCGGCGTAGGAGAAGAGGTCCGAGGGCATTTCGACGACTGCCCAACAGGAGCAGTCGCACTACCACGCTCCCGCGCTGGATCGTGTGTGAGCTTGGATCGCCCCTCCGGGCGGGGGGGGGTGTTCAACCTCCTCCTCCTCCTCTTCGCTGGAGTCGACGTCGTCGCCTCCCTCTCCTTCACCGTCGGACTCCCACTCGCCTTGATCGTCCCTGCTCTCACCTCCGCTCGCCTCCCCTTCCTCAGTTGGCCCCTGTGCCCCATTGGGCGTCGAGTACATCTCAGTAGTCGCCTGAAAAACAACAGACAAGACAAAGGTCAATCGACCAACTCAAAGAAGACCAATGAAGAAAAACAAGACCTCAGTCAGGAGCATAGAGACATACCTGGTCCACGTCGTACGAGTTGTCGAGTGGAATTACCCTCCTGGCTCCTCGGGGGTTGTCCTTGTTTCCTGTGATGCTCGACAGCCACCCCTCCAGCATCTCATCAGTGACCTCCTCCGGGTGGATCTGAGTGGTGTCGTCAAGACCCGAGTACAGCCACATCGGGTGGTCACGAGCCTGGAGCGGTTGGATGCGCCTCCGGAGGAAGACCTCCAGCAAATCCATGCCCGTCACGCCCTCACGGACAAGCTCAACCACTCGACCGGCCAGCACTTTGACTTGAGCCCTTTCCTCCGGCGCCACTTTCAGAGAAGTGGGTTTTTCAGCTTGGTCGAGGGAGAAAGGAGGAAGACCAGTCGACTGTCCTGGGGTCGCCTGGTCCTGACAGTAGAACCAGGTCGCCTGCCAGCCACGGACCGACTCCGGGAAAGTAATGGATGGAAAACAGCTCTTCCCCCTCGTCTGGATCGCCAAGCCCCCGCACAACTGGATCACCTGTGTCCTCTCATCACTCGACTTAGCCTTCTTGGCCGATTGAGAACGGCAGGTAAAGATGTGCTTGAAAAGTCCCCAATGGGGCGGCAACCCAAGAAAGCCTCACACATGGAAATGAAAGCGGCAAGGTATACAATGGAGTTGGGAGTAAAGTGGCGGAGCTGCGCTACGAAGAAGTTCAAGAAGCTCCAGAAAAAAGGATGGGGCGGCAGAGAAAACCCTCGGTCGATGTGGGTGGCTAGGAGCACGCACTCACCATCGCGGGGTTGAGGTTCGATCTCTCTCCCCGGAAGACGCGCAGCCTCTTGGGGAATGACTCCCCCCTCAACCATGTCGTCGAGATCCTCTTGCCGGATCACTGACGGCATCCAATCGCCCTGGATCCAGCCCTTGGGTAGAGCGGACCTTGAGGAGGATCTGCCCCGAGCAGATCTTTTCCCCTTCCCCTGCGCCGCCGCCTTCTTCACGCGCTCCAGAGCGGAGGTCTTGCCCTTCGTCATCGTCGCCGGCGAAGTCTCGTACGGGCCTGCTGCGCTGGGGCGAGAACGAAGGTGGCGGAAGGACTTGCGAAGGGAGAGAGGAAGGAGAAAGGAGGAGAAGAGAGCGCACTGCTTGGAAACCCCGAGCCGGCAATTTATAAGGGGCTGCTCCCAAGTGGCTGACTGGTAGGCCCAAACTATCCAGTCAAATCCCGCAGCGGACGCGCGTGCAGTACGTGGCGAAAAAGGCGACGCGGGGATCGAGGAGCTTCCGCTTTATCGCTTCCGATTACTGCGGCCGCTCCCGCCCGCGCGCTTCCCAAAATCCGAAATCCCACGACATCCGCGGGCTGCAGAACAACTTATCAAAATGGAAGACCCCGCTCGTGCCGGCACTCGGTATGTCACAAGTAAAGAAATTCACTCGATGAGAGGCCTGGAATGGATCAAGGCGACTGAAAGAGGTTGATGATGTCATCCGTGGCGGTTGGCCCAAAACGAGGCACTCACGTAGCCCAAAGAACCAGTCAGAAAGATCTCCAACTCTTTCCCCACTCTAACCTCGATCCATTCGGGGGCTAATGATGAAGCCATGTACCTAGGGTAGGGGCACGGACCTGTCCAAAAAGCCCTACCCTAGGACATCCCTAGAAGAAGTCACCTTTCAATCGACTTGAAGGTATCCCACTCGACGGGTTCAAGACACTCGACCAAGAAGCTATCACTCGACCATGAAGCCAACCACTCGACCGCCAGGAGACCTAAAGTCACTCCGCAGGCAAACGGTCGGCTATCAAGTAGTCTTTATGGTCATTATAGCACTTTATTAGGGGCGTTACCAGTAACGCCCAACCTTAAATGTACCTTAAACCCCGCATTACTGAGGGCAGGAGGGGGCCGGCGAACTCTATATAAGCCACCCCCCTCCTCAGTATGAAGGGTTCGCACCCCTGTTATTCACACGCCAGTAATCCAGTCGACCGCCTCCGGGCACCGAGACGTAGGGCTGTTACTTCCTCCGCGAAGAGCCTGAACTCGTACATCTTGGTGTGTTTACAACTTCCCAATAGCTGAGATCTAGCCTCTCCATACATACCCCCCTACATCACTATCAGAGTTAGAACCACGACACTACCACTATACAACTAGTAGGTACGTGCACGGCACAACATCGTACGAACAAAAAACGGGAAGATCTTGTTTTGGGTGATTTATCTTTTTTTCAATCAACGTAGTATGAATAATATGATGTGGGGGGGCACCCATGAAGCTTATGTGGCTTGGTTGCATGGCTACGGAAGGTTAGAGAAAAATAAATAGATAATGTGTTTAGAGTGCACTCCACTAAATAGATATATGTACTTTGGATCCATTGCAACGGACCGGCACATCTATAACTATACCCACTGTATAGTGTGTGAAAAACTTTGAAAGTTGGTCATTGGATGAAGCCAATCTGACGGTACAAAGATGGAAAATCTGAGCACTACTGGCCGTTGGATATCATCCACCAGATTCTGCCACATGTATAATCTAGAAGACTCCATGGTTGAACTTAATTCATGACTAAGGGCCTCTTTGATTCATAGGATTGCAGAAACACAGGAATAGGAAAAAAGTAGGATTGGAATGGCATGTTTGTTGGATCCCTATAGGATTTGAGTTTGTTTGATTGTGTCACATGAAAAACAAAGGCTTTCTTTCAAGAGGTTGGAGTGCATGTTAGAATTCCTGTGAAACGTAGTACAAATGAATCCTTAGAAAAATATTCTACATGATTCAATCCTACGAATCAAACGACCAACGTAGGAAAAATTACTAAGGATTTTAATCCTCCAAAGATCCTATGAAAATCCTTTGAATCAAACAGACCCTAACTTTGCCACAACTAAGCTTGGCAAAGTTATTAGTTCTTCAAAATGAGAGAAACAAGTTGGCAAGCCTAAGGGAATCTTGCCACATTTTTTGTGTGTATGTCATGTGGGGCCTTAGTGTGGCTTGCCTAAGGTGTGGCTTGAATCAAACACTCGCCTAAGTTAATCAAACTTGCCTAACCTTACATTCCACCAGATTTTTGCCACATGTTAGAATCCAGAAAGCTCCACATGTAGAAGCATAATGCATAAACCACCAGAATCTCATGCGTGCAATGCACGTGTACCTTACTAGTACTAGTTGGTAGTAGTAAGAAACAAATTCCAGTTTTGGCATGAGCTCGTACTGCGGGAGCACCACAAGGCCTGCCGCAGGAGTTACATTTCCCTCTCGGGGCCCACGGGACCGAACTTCAGTGGCTTAGTGGTAGAAACAAGAAACGTGATGGTCGCCGTGGTTCAACTTCCATGGACAAGCTGTCATGTCTGCTGACACATGTATATCAAAACTAGAGTGTTTATATTTCAAGCACGTGAACAAGTATTATTCTACTACTTTGGATCCATTGCAACGCACGGGCCAGCACATTAGTAGTAGTAGTGTCCATCTCTATCTCTAGAGGCCTTCCCTCGTTCATCCTTTTCTCTCACAATATAAACTACTCATACAAATGCATCTTGATGTTCCGTGGAACGCACGAGGATGTTTCCTTGGGGGTCTCTCCAGCGCGGCGTGGCCGTAGTTGCAAGTTGACGCCCCTTGAGATGCCGACGTTGAGGGGCACTCGGATTTCCTCCGATGAGCAGGTAAGATGAGTTTGATCACGTAGTAAATGCATTCTAAAGACTACTTCTGTCTCCATTTCCTAATTCTCCCCCTGCCCACAGTTTCACAGGTTAGGCTCGGTGCGAGTGGAGATTGGCTTGCATATGTACAGGAGGGTACCAACATCAATTTGCACAACATTTACAATGGTGAAACCATTCCCGTAGAACCTTTGTCCAACATTGGGATCAGCCATGCAACGGGCCATCGCATGAATTGGTACGATGGAACCACGGTGAGATTGAATAAGATAGCATGAACCTTGCACATGGCGGTCAAAGGAGGACCATGCTGTCTGCGGCCGATTTGTTGTCGTACGAGTAGGAAGACGATGTGCTCCTTTCTAACCGCATCTTCGTGGTGACAAAACAGGGGACTTGTTTTGTATGGGACACATCCTACGATATACTCCCTCTCTCCCAGTTTATTTGTTTTGAATCTTTTCGTTTTATAAGTTTCAAATTCAAATTTAGAGCTCCCCATCACATGTTGAGATTACAATGTCCATTAAATCGTTGCGTGCATGTATAGAAAAGAAACAAATCTCAATTTTGGCACGAGTTCATGCTGCGGGAGCACCACAAGCCCTGGCGCAGGAGTTACATTTCCCTCTCAGGGTCGTCGGGACTGAGGGGCAGTGGGGCCAAGAGGGGTGAGCCGCAGGTCGGGGGACGTGTGGTTTCATGGGTTCGAGCGGCATCGTGGGAATCGCGGGTGGCTGTGGTAGAAACTTGATGCTCGCTGCATTTTAGGTGGCCCACATGTCATGCACACAAAGGCAGAGGGGCGGTGCGGCCGAGAGGGTGAGGCGCACGTCGGGGGGCGTGGTGCCGTGGGTTGGAGAGGCGTCGTGGGAATCGCGAGATGAAACGTGATGGTCGCCGTAGTTGAACTTCCATGGACAAGCTGTCATGTCTACGGACACATGCACTGCATATCGATCACTGGAAGGAGTAGCAGAGAAAGCTATATATGCGGATAAATAGTTCCTTATAGTCAAGCGGACCCACGCTACTACTCTATTCCAAAGACATGCACACCATCGAAATAGTCCATCTATATTAATATACACCGAGAGGGAATAATTTTTTTTACAAGAGAGGAAATAGTTCATCCATAATGCCCTCCTGCTGGTGCAGCCTTTTCTTCTTCTTCTTCTTCTTCCTCTTCTTCTTGTTCTCATTCTCTGTAGGAGACGGCTTCGCAACAAGCTCTTTGGACCTTGCAGCTATCTCGAAACTCACACGGGCATCAAGGGCAGCATATTTTATCCGCTCGTACGTCAAGGGATAATTCTCCCATCCAGACGACCTTGATGCCACCGTCTCGTCACCCTTCTGAAGATTTGTACCGAGCACAAAATTTGCTATGTCGAATAGGAATGGTGTCTGTTTATCACAAACTTCTACATGAATTTTGATTCTGGTTTGTAGGTCAGCAATGCTATTCAAATTAAGGTTGTACGGCTCCAGCTTCTGTTTGTCCCCTTCGATGGCTGCCCCATAGAAGTATACGTCCTCCCAAGACAAGAAATCGTGAAGCTCACCTGGTATGGAGGGCGAGTATATGATGTGGTACACCAAAACTTCATCTTCGAGGCACAGCTGAAGGACGGTGGCACGCTGGATCTTCCCAGGGGCACGCTCCGTGTACTCTGCGTCGAGACTGATGACCCTCGTCTCTACCTTTTTGAGGGAGTTGGATACATTGTTGGTCCACTGTCGAACAACCCTTGGGTGGATGGTGACGGTGGCCACTATGCGCATCGAGCCTTCGATGAGGACATGTTGGACGCTAAAAACCTGCATCTCGATCTCTATCGCCATTTGGAACCGCTGTAACGGAGGGCTATGGTTTGGAGAATTAGGATTAGATGGCTAGTCTAACTGAAGTAGTAGATGATTATTTAAAGAGGTTAAAACAATGTGAACGCAGTGGGGTTTGGATGCAAATGAAGACGAAGGGGAGGTGAAGAAGCCGAGGAGAATCGGTTCCCGATGGAGAAGTAAATGGGAGAAGTGGCGTGCAGGCAGTTGATTAGACGGCTAGGTACACTAAACGAAAAGGCTATGCGGGTAGACTGATGAGTCGTACATGTTCGTGTATGTGCCCATCCTTCCTGATAGGTGGGACCTATGCAAACAGATAAAAAAATGTGCCGTAGTTTTTTTGAGTGCGTAAGTGGGAGACACAACATTCTCTGGTTAAGGAATACTCGCTCCGTTTAGGTGAGTGTAAGTCACCTTATGAAAATCAGGTTTTCCCAAAACCTTTAGGCGTGGAGCATTAACTTCCTGCTCGATCCCCTCCCAGCCTCGTTAGCTAGCGTTCTCTTCCTCTGCTGTCGCGTTCTACCTTTCCATTTTTCCTCTTCTCAAGTGTGGAATGATCTGCATGCCGTCCTGGATGCACCAGAACGACCACTGCATGCATCACGGCAGAGCGTTGATTGGGCATGCACGAGAATTTGGTTCTGCTCGCAATATGGATGATACCTGAACGATGAAGTGAACAGGCATGGTAGCACGGGAGACCTATTTACGCTATACAATACTGGAGTACTCATGTACCTACTACTACTACTACTACTACTACTACTACTACTACTACTACTACTAGTAGTAGTAGTAGTAGTAGTAGTAGTAGTAGTAGTAGTAGTAGTAGTAGTAGTAGTAGTAGTACAACTATGGTACACTTGATGGTCAAAATACTATTCATCAGGTCCTCACAGTGAAGTGACAACACCCTGAGCCTGACACTAGTCCAGGTGGCATGTTCCGGTTACCAAAGTCAGCCTCACCATGTGCACAGTGCAGTCTGTCACCGCGTTGTACAGCACATTGGCGCCTCGCCTCGTCTCCCTCTCCGCTCCCATATCACCACTCCATCTCCATCTCCATCTCATTGTGCCCCCGTGTACCGTCGCCTCACTCACCTCCCCCAGTACCACTATTCCCTCGCTAGCCGCTCCAGCACCGACATCCTTCTCCCCCGTAAATCAAGCCCCTTCCAAACTCCACCATGGCCGAACGCGAACCGCGCAGCATCCATATGAGCCGCGATTGGAGCAATCTCCCCAGTGACATCCTCGACCTCTGTTGTTCGTGTATGGATATGTTGAGCACCCTGCGGCTGGCTGCATGCTCAAGGGACATGCACACGGCCATCGTCGAAGCGAGGCCTAAGCTTTTCAAGACCCTACTTGCTGCTATCTGGTCTTGCGAGATTGGCTCACCATGATACGGAGGCGTGCATGATGCCCCTCGACTTCAATCCGATCTCCATTAGCCGAAACTTCTTTGCAGGTATGTAGTGGGTCGCCGTACATCATTTCCCTCGACATCGATCCGATCACCATCGCCCGAAACTTCTTGGCAGGTATGTACTGGGTCGGCATGAACTCCCACTGGATGGCTGCCTTCAGAGAAGACGGTAAAAAGTTGGTGCTCGTGAACTTCCAGACCTCCCATGAGATTATCCTTCCTCCGTTGGATTATATAGAGTATTACCATCGCGGTCCAAGTCATCTAGATTACTACGTCAGTTGGACGGACCTTGTTTTGCAGAAGATTGTAATCTACCAAGTGCCCACACGACATGCGAATTACGCAGACTTCAAGCTAATTGCCTTGTTCGACCGCGGACTCGCCTATCTTTACGCCGGTGCCTTCTTTAGCTAGAGACAACTCGGCTCGCAGTGGATCATCGTCAAAGCTGATACACACTTCTGTGATGCTATTGAACACAATGGCATCATCTACGCGATCGACAAAGCAGATGGCACCACGTATTGCTGGGACGGCGCGTGTAAGTTGTTTCCTCTCATGTTAATGATGACGCCATGACACTGTTTGAACTTTTTGTGATGATTGGCATATCTCTGTTTGAGCAGAATTTGAGTAGAACTATGGCAATGTATTAGAGACGCCGTAAATCAGCTATATTTGGAATGAGTTAATTCATGCGATTGTGACCATGTCATTACAGCCAATTTGTACCCTGAATAATCAAACGGTTAGGAATATATGGATATTATCCTTATTTTACAGTAATCTATATACTACTACTAAATATGAGTGTGTATCAATGGCCATGTTAGTTTCCTCATTTTCATGATGTAGAAACATGCACCACACTGTTGGTTTCATCTAACCATACATTAGGGAAGTAAATGTGCATATGGAGAACTCTATATTTGGAAGTAGTGAAATCCTGCAATGCTTACCATGTGTACATACCTATATTCGCCCTTCAGCAATCAATGGCTAGAATAATATCCTCACAAAATTTTGCCCACAGAACACGAGTATATAACAATGCATGGTCTGTTAGTTACCTTGAAGAATTTGTTTGTGAGGACAGAACATGATTACATAACATGCATGACATGGTAGTTTCCTGTGAAGAATCGATTGCGAGATAACATGAGTATAACCATGCATGGCACTTCTATATTTTCGAACCCAGTATACATTTCCCTGTATTTTCCTCCCAGTTCCAACAGGGACATATCAATGTTGTTTCTTGCATTATCCTACTCATACTCTGAACAATGCTGATCTTACATTAACAATGCATGTCCTTTTTGATATGATGCAGTGTCCCTACAGTTACTGCCCTTTGTAATCACACCACCTTTGCCAAAAACAGGGAAGCACAACTGGTTCCTCGCTCGATCAGACGACGGCAAAAGACTGATGATCATTCGGACACATGAGCCGGAAAAGTTATATTGCAAAAACCCACTGTATACAAGCACCGTGTAATACGTGAGTATCCGGACAGTGGCTGTTACGTCTATGAGCAGGATACCAGCTTGTTGGGGCCTTTAGGATTTTTTAGTTGGAGGCGGGTAAACAGCCTTGGTTCACACTCTCTGTTTCTCGGACTCAATTATCCGATTAACCAGGAGATCACCGTTGGCAAGGACCTTGATGGCAGAGAGGCTCTGTTTGCTATGGAAAACTGTGTCTACACGGCGAGCCCTAGGAGTTCGGGAGCAAACTCCCCTGATTGTCAACGATACAGCCTGCAGCCAAAAGAAGGTGAGAATGACAAAGGCATCCGGATTAACTTTGATCCTTGGATGTCTCAATTACGACAGGCAGTGATGTGGTTCGAGCCTTCAGGTTGATAGGTAATTGGGCTGTTGCATCGAAAGGGTGGAGTACTGGTGTCTCCGGATCACTGGTCGCTGAAGCGGGGCTGCAAATTATGATGGTGTTGGATCATCTCTTCGAATGACTTTGTTGTCTTTGCTGCTGGTTCTGGATGGGTAGTTCTTTCTTTTGTTATGCATATTCCTTGTCATTTGGTCATCCTCGTCTATGTCACTCTTACTATGTAATAGTTGCTTCTGTTTAGAATGTCATTCTCGTCTGGATCACGAGAGTCTGAGCGCTGCAGATGGGTGCGTTTTGGTGGTGTAGCAAGACTTCTTATGAACTATCATGTCTTGTTGTTTATGTCAGTAGTAGTCACTAGTCAGTGTTTGAATGTTGTATATATCGTTGTTTCGAACTGTTTATTGTCTCGAACTACTGGTGGGCTAAATGAGGGCATCACCATTCTCCAGTGTTCAGAGTATATCTCCTTTTTTCAAGTTATATAATTTGAGCTCAGTGTCTTTTTGATGATGTACACTTGTTTGGGCCAGTGAGGTGTCGTTGAATATGGGCCGAGTAGTAACGCAATGCCAAACATGTCAATTATGACTCTCAGGCCGGGCTCTCAAAAGATCCTGAAAAACAAAGGTCGGGCTCTCCAAAAAAGAATGAATAAGGACTCTTAGGCCGACATGTGGGCGCCACCGGTGTTTTCGTGCGCTTGCGGGCCCTAGAGCATATTGGCGCGTGCTCAAAATTCATGCTACCTTTTCATCCGCAGTCTCCCGCCCCTCCCCCACCTCTAGAATCTCGATTCCTACTCCAGTTCCCCCAAATCCCCCTCCTGTACTCCCTGTACTCAAGCACACTATCATGTCGCCGGTCAACGCGGATCTCCGAGCCGTAGATCCTGAGGTCCGTCCTGCCTTCGGTCGCTGCGTGCTGTCGCTCAACAGTGGCATGGCGGCGCTTGACGACCAGTTTGCCGACAAAGTGCTGATGGTAACCATCAACGGCGACCGGTCTCCCGTCTCGCCGGATGACCTTGTCAAAGCTCTTGGCATTGCGCACGGCATCCAAATAAGTGACTTGCTCGTCGAAGTCTGTCCGCCACCAGCTGATTTCTTCGTCAGGTTCCGGACAACTTTCGACTGCAGTCGTGTGTTCGAATCTTCCCGGCGTTTGTTCTGCGATGGCGCGCTGGTGAGCTTTGATTGGTGGCACCCAGGATGGGGCTCGGTGCCCTCTGAGCTTGAGTTTTTAACAAAGCTTACCTTCCACGGCATGCCTCGACGTGCTTGGAACAGCGAGTCCATGAACAAGCTTATCAACGACCTTGGAGGTGAGCTCGTAAGTATGTTTGTTCCTCCAAACAGCTAGGCTCTAACGGTTATGGCATGGATGAAGAAGCCATCCACCATACAGAAGGTGATTGGTGTTGAGATACCGGTGCAGGAACCGGGGTTGTACTATTCGTCGCCACCAAGGCCGCCACGGACCACGTTAGGGATGTACCTGTATCGAGTGTTCGTGCATGTCGAAGAAGTGGTCAATCCATCAATCGAAGTCCTGCCGCCACCGCTGGTGCCAGGGTCCGTTGACGACGTCCATTACAGGAGCCAATGTCAGACTTTCCCCGTGTTGCTCAGAACGATGGATGGCATAGGGCCTACTCCATCGCGCGGCGGAGGCCACTACTTCTTTGGGAGAAGAGGCAGGGCTGGCTGTCTGGATGTGCTCTAATTTGAGGTAACAACTGAATCTTGTCAGATACTAGTTAAATCCGAGCTATGGGTGTGAAGCACTGATATGCCAGTACATTTGATTGTGACCTGTTCTAATTTTGTACCTGAACTTTTTTTAGAAAGGGTTGTACGTCAACTTAATGTGCTAGGAGAACTTATTGTGTTGTCTGTCTGTTTCATTTGCACAACATTCAAGATATTTCCCTGTCATTGATAAAGACGATGAACCGTTATGTACGACTTCGTTTGTTTCAACATAGCCCTTCCCGTAGCGATTCACTTCTTCCATCCTGATTGTGCCGCTTGCGTGAAATTTTTGTATGCAAGTTCAGTGTGTTATGATGTTCTATATGATTGTGTCAACTATATAAGTTTTTACTGAGCATCAGCAATGCATATGGCTGAAAGATGTATTTACGAGCATCGGCCGATGGGTCTCTCTCTCTCTCTCACACACACACACAAATGCGCACACACACAAGTGGGACCCGTTGAATTATTTATTTGCTCGTGACAGCTTTTAATTAGGTTCCACTGTAATCTAACTTTTTTCTTAAGTTACTAATTGAGCTCAGTGACTTCAAAAAGTTCTACAGAAGCCTTGTTTGGGCCTTTCCGGCATCGCTGAATGTGGGCTGAGTAACCATGTTAGGTTGTACTGTACTACAGTGGCCTTTTTTCGCTATTTTTTTAAAATAATACATTTTTTATTAATTTTCATAAATATTACGCTGGGTAAATTTTTTTCAAAAATAATACACCGTCCACCCGCTGGAGGCCGACTGGGCCTAGTCGGCCCACAGCAGGCCGATTGGATTCCAGTCGGCCTACAGTTGGCCGACTGGCCCTTGTCGGCCCACTGTGGGCCGAGTGGAGCTAATTGGCTCGCTGTGGGCTAATTGTTTTTGCAAAAGTGTTAATCATGTATTTATAAAATATGTGTATTGTGACCTCCTCCGCTCGCTGTGGGCCCACTGTTGACTAAAAAATATGTTTTAAAAAGTATTAATCATGTATTTAAAAATTGTTAAATGTGTGTATAAAAATGTTCCTTCTCTATACAAAAGATTTTAAATGTGTGTATAAATAGCTTTTTTCAACATCAGCAATGCAACTGGGCCGACAGTTGTACACAATATCCAGGTCAACTTGTTATTCTCCGCCCCGTGATGTCTACTACACAACCTTCTTCTTGTAGACGTTGTTGGGCCTCCAAGTGCAGAGGTTTGTAGGACAGTAGCAAATTTCCCTCAAGTGGATGACCTAAGGTTTATCAATCCATAGGAGGCGTAGGATGAAGATGGTCTCTCTCAAGCAACCCTGCAACCAAATAACAAAGAGTCTCTTGTGTCCCCAACACACCCAATACAATGGTAAACTGTATAGGTGCACTAGTTCGACGAAGAGATGGTGATACAAGTGGTATATGGATAGTAGATAAAGGTATTTGTAATCTGAAATTATAAAAACAGCAAGGTAACTAATGATAAAAGTGAGTGTAAATGGTATTGCAATGCTAGGAAACAAGGCCTAGGATTCATACTTTCACTAGTGTAAGTTCCCTCAACAATACTAACACAATTGGATCACATAACTATCCCTCAACATGCAACAAAGAGTCACTCCAAAGTCACTAATAACGGAGAACGAACGAAGAGATTATGGTAGGGTACGAAACCACCTCAAAGTTATTCTTTCCAATCAATCCGTTGGGCTATTCCTATAAGTGTCACAAACAGCCCTAGGGTTCGTACTAGAATAACACATTAAGATACAAATCAACCAAAACCCTAATGTCGCCTAGGTACTCCAATGTCACCTCAAGTATCCGTGGGTATGATTATACGATATGCATCACACAATCTCAGATTCATCTATTCAACCAACACAAAGGACCTCAAAGAGTGCCCCAAAGTTTCTACCGGAGAATCACGACGAAAACGTGTGCCAACCCCTATGCATAGGTTCATGGGCGGAACCCGCAAGTTGGTCACCAAAACATACATCAAGTGAATCACGTGATATCCCATTATCACCACAGATATCCACGACAAGACATACATCAAGTGTTCTCAAATCTTTAAAGACTCAATCCGGTAAGATAACTTCAAAGGGGAAACTCAATTCATTACAAGAGAGTAGAGGGGGGAAGAAACATCATAGGATCCAAATATAATATCAAAGCTCGCGATACATCAAGATCGTATCATCTCAAGAACACGAGAGAGAGAGAGAGATCAAACACATAGCTACTGGTACATACCCTCAGCCCTGAGGGAGAACTACTCCCTCCTCGTCATGGAGAGCACCGGGATGATGAAGATGACCACCAGAGAAGGATTGCCCCCTCCAGCAGGGTGCCGGAATGGGTCTAGATTGGTTTTTGGTGGCTACGAAGGCTTCTAGCGGCGGAACTCCCGATCTAATCTCCGTTCTGGAAGTTTTAGGGTATATGGAGTTATATAGGCAGAAGAAGCCCGTCAGGGGAGCCACGAGGGCCCCACGAGGCAGGGGGCGCGCCCCAGGGGGTGGGCGCCCCTACCCTCGTGATCTCCTCCTTCCTTCCTTGACGTGGGGTCCAAGTCCATCGGGTGGCTTTCGTTCCAAAAATAACTTCTCTAGTTGATTTCGTTCCGTTTCGACTCCGTCTGATATTCCTTTTCTTCAAAACACTGAAATAGGCATAAAACAGCAAATCTGGGCTGGGCCTCCGGTTAATAGGTTAGTCCCGAAAGTAATATAAAAGTGGATAATAAAGCCCAATAATGCCCAAAACAGTAGATAATATAGCATGGAGCAATCAAAAATTATAGATACGTTGGAGACGTATCAAGCATCCCCAAGCTTAATTCCTGCTCGTCCTCGAGTAGGTAAATGATAAAAAAGATAATTTTTGATGTGGAATGCTAGTTGGCATAATTTAAATGTAATTCTTCCTACTTGTGATATGAATATTCAGATCCGAAAGATTCAAGACAAAAGTTCATATTGACATAGAAATAATAATAATACTTCAAGCATACTAATTAAGCAATCATGTCTTCTCAAAATAACATGGCCAAAGAAAGTTATCCCTACAAAATCATATAGTCTGGCTATGCTCTATCTTCACCACACAAAATATTTAAATCATGCACAACCCCGATGACAAGCCAAGCAATTGTTTCATACTTTTAATGCTCTCAAACTTTTTCAATCTTCACGCAATACATGAGCGTGAGCCATGGACATAGCACTATAGGTGGAATAGAGTGGTGGTTGTGGACAAGACAAAAAGGGGGAAGATAGTCTCACATCAAGTAGGCGTATCAACGGGCTATGGAGATGCCCATAAATAGATATTAATGTGAGTGAGTAGGGATTGCCATGCAACGGATGCACTAGAGCTATAAATGTATGAAAGCTCAACAAAAGAAACTAGTGGGTGTGCATCCAACTCGCTTGCTCACGAAGACCTAGGGCATTTTGAGGAAGCCCATCATTGGAATATACAAGCCAAGTTCTATAATGTAAGATTCCCACTAGTATACGAAAGTGACAACATAGGAGACTCTATCATGAAGATCATGGTGCTACTTTGAAGCACAAGTGTGGTAAAAGGATAGTGGCATTGTACCTTTTAATTTTTTAATTTTTTATTTGGCCTTCCCCTTTTTTTATTTGGCCCTTATTTTTTTATTTGGCCTTTCCTTTTTTATGGCCTTTCTTTTTTTGGGGGGGGGGACAATGCTCTATTGAATGATGATCATCACACTTCTATTTATTTACAACTCAATGATACAACTCGATACTAGAACAAAGATGACTCTATATGAATGCCTCCGGTGGTGTACCGGGATATGCAATGATGCATGAGTGACATGTATGAAAGAATTATGAATGGTGGCTTTGCCACAAATACAATGTCAACTACATGATCATGCTAAGCAATATGACAATGATGGAGTGTGTCATGATGAACGGAATGGTGGAAAGTTGCATGGCAATATATGTCGGAATGGCTATGGAAATGCCATAATAGGTAGGTATGGTGGCTGTTTTGAGAAAGGTATATGGTGGGTGTATGGTACCGGTGAAAGTTGCGTGGTACTAGAGAGGCTAGCAATGGTGGAAGGGTGAGAGTGCGTATAATCCATGGACTCAACATTAGTCATAAAGAACTCACATACTTATTGCAAAAATCTATAAGTTATCAAAGCAAAGTATTACGTGCATGCTCCTAGGGTGATAGATTGGTAGGAAAAGACCATCGCTCGTCCCCGACCGCCACTCATAAGGAAGACAATCAATAAATAAATCATGCTCCGACTTCATCACATAACGGTTCACCATACGTGCATGCTACGGGAATCACAAACTTCAACACAAGTATTTCTCAAATTCACAACTACTCAACTAGCATGACTCTAATATTACCATCCTCATATCTCAAAACAATCATCAAGTATCAAACTTCTCTTAGTATTCAACACACTCATAAGAGAATTTTATTATTCTTGAATACCTAGCATATTAGGATTTTAAGCAAATTACCATGCTATTTAAGACTCTCAAAATAATATAAGTGAAGCATGATAGTTCATCTATTTCTTCAAAATAAAACTACCACCATGCTCTAAAAGATATAAGTGAAGCACTAGAGCAAAAGACAAACTACTCCGAAAGATATAAGTGAAGATCAATGAGTAGTCGAATAATTATGCAACTATGTGAAGACTCTCTAACATTTAATAATTTCAGATCTTGGTATTCTATTCAAACAGCAAGCAAAACAAAATAAAATGACATTCTAAGAATAGCAAATATCATGTGAAGAAGCAAAAACTTAGGATCAACCGATACTAACTGATAATTGTTGAAGAAGAAAGGTGGGATGCCAACCGGGGCATCCCCAAGCTTAGATGCTTGAGACTTCTTGAAATATTATCTTGGGGTGCCTTGGGCATCCCAAGCTTGAGCTTTTGTGTCTCCTTAATTCCTCTCATATCAGGGTCTCCCTAAATCTCAAAAGCTTCATCCACACAAAACTCAACAAGGACTCGTGAGATAAGTTAGTATAAACCATTGCAAAAACCTTATCATACTCTACTGTAGCAAATCACTAAAATTATTATTCAAAATTGCATACTAAATGCCTCTTCATATTTAATAGTCCTATCCTCAAATAGAATCATTAAAGAAGCAAACATATGCAAACAATGGAAACATAACAGCAATCTGCCTAAACAGGATAGTCTGTAAAGAATGCTGCAACATCCATACTTCACCAGCTCCAAAAATTATGAAAGAAAATTCCCACTGTAGTAAATTTATCAGAACTTAATATGCAAAAGGTTTCAACATTTTATCACATTCTTACTTTTCTAGGGAATTATTGCAACAGCGGTAAACTTTCTTTTTTCAAACAGCAACATGTATACTTGTAACATAGGCATAGTAAAGGCTATCAATGCCACTTTTATTGAAATAAAAGATTCAAAACATTATTCTAAATAACAGAAAGCAAATCCTAACAAAATAAATTGACGCTCCAAGCAAAACACGTATCATGTGGCGAATAAAAATATAGCTCCAAGTAAAGTTACCGATGAACGAAGACGAAAGAGGGGATGCCTTCCGGGGCATCCCCAAGCTTAGGCTCTTGGCTGTCCTTGAATATTGCCTTGGGGTGCCTTGGGAATCCCCAATCTTAGGCTCTTGCCACTCCTTATTACATAGTCTATCGAATCCTTACCCAAAACTTGAAAACTTCACAACACAAAACTTAACAGAAAACTCATAAGCTCCGTTAGTATAAGAAAATAAATCACCACTTCAAGGTACTGTAATGAACTCGTTCTTTATTTATTTTGGTGTTAAACCTACTTTATTCCAACTTCTCTATGGTTTATAAACTATTTTACTAGCCATAGATTCATCAAAATAAGTAAACAACACATGAAAAACAGAATCTGTCACAAACAGAACAGTCTGTAGTAATCTGGATCAAACGTATACTTATGGAACTCATAAAATTCTCAAATAAATTTCTAGACCTGAGGAATTTATATATTAATCATATTCAAAAAGAATTAACTAAATATCACTCTCCAAATAAAAATGGAAGCAATTCTCGTGAGTGCTAAAGTTTCTGTTTTTTACAGCATGATCGCAAAGACTTCCCCCAAGTCTTCCCAAAGGTTCTACTTGGCACAAACACTAATTAAACACATAAAACTACATCTAAACATATGCTATATGGATTATTTATTATTAAACAGGAACAAAAAGCAAGGAACAAAAATAAAATTGGGTTGCCTCCCAACAAGCGTTATTGTTTAACGCCCCTAGCTAGGCATGATGATTTCAATGATGCTCACATAAAAGATAAGAATTGAAACATAAAGAGAGAATCATGAAGCATATTGCTAACACATTTAAGTCTAACCCATTTTCTATGCATAGGGATTTTGTGAGCAAACAACTTGTGGGAACAAGAATCAACTTGCATAGGAAGGCAAAATAAGCATAACTTCAAAATTTTAAGCACATAGAGAGGAAACTTGATATTATTGCAATTCCTACAAGTATATATTCCTCCCTCATAATAATTTTCAGTAGCATCATGAATGAATTCAACAATATAACCAGCACCTAAAGCATTCTTTTCATGATCTACAAGCATAGAAATTTTATTACTCTCCACATAAGCAAAATTCTTCTCATTCGGGATAGTGGGAGTATCATAAGAGACTTGGATACTATAAATTGTTTCCACATTAAAAGAGTAATGTTCAGAAAAGGGGTAACCATAATCATGACAAGTTTTATAAATATAATCCTCACTACTTTTTATAGCATATGTATCATCAGAATAATTATCATAAGTAGGAGGCATGTTATTATCATTATAAATTTGCATATCAAAACTTGGGATACCAAAAATATCATCTTCATTAAGCGTAGCATCCCCAAGCTTGGGATAAACATTAATTGCAGAAAATATATTCTCAAAAACATCATCTTCATGAAACATAGCATGGGTAGCACCAATAGTATAGCAATTATCATATTCTTCCAAGCAAGTGCCAAAAAGATTTTCAAGATCGTAAGAAGTATCATTATCTTCCACAATTATATTTTCATGAGGCACAATAGTAATAGGAGCAGCATTATTTGAGAGAGATATCTTTTTACCTCTCTTCCTTTTTCTTTTCTTTTTCTTCACCACATCATGTGTGGGTTCAATCTTCTTTTTGGAGCTCCTTATTAATGAGATTCGTTGAATAGGAGGCTCCTCCTCATTACCTGATTCATCATAAGAAATAATAGAAGGATATTGGGAAGTCTCTTCCCTTTCATTAGTATTCTCTTCATCTACTATTTGCTTTCTTTTCTTTATGTAATTGGCAATATAAGGATTTTCAATACAATTCACCGCACAATACATATAAATTTTCTCTAGATCAAAATCAAGAAATCTATCAAGATTAAACTTTGGAATACCCTCAGTTATATGTTTCATTTCTTCATAACCCAAAAGAAGGCTAAGTTCTTTATGATGCTCAAGGGTAATCAAATTATTACAATGTTTGGACATGACTTGATCATGAAACAAATAGCATTGGAGCTTTAAATGACCATGTTCATTGCAAAGTTCACAAGGGGCACGAAAAATATTGAATCTTTCAGCACATTCATCTAGCTCTTCTTGCAACAATTTGGTTTCTAAGTACTTATGCCTCTTGCAATGTCTATCTTCCCTATTTGGTGTGTACTTGCAAACCCAGTCTACTCCACAAAAATTGACATGTTTATAGGAGGTATTTTCATCATAAATAGTGCAATCATCATTAGCATCATGGATATTCAAAGAATTCGTACTAACAACATTGCAATCATGCTCATCATTCAAATATTTAGTGCCAAACATTTTAGAGATCTCTTCTTCTAGCACTTGAGCACAATTATCCTTTCCATCATACTCACGAAAGATATTAAAAAGGTTAAGCGTATGAGACAAACTCAATTCCATTTTTTTTGTAGTTTTCTTTTATAAACTAAACTAGTGATAAAACAAGAAACTAAAAGACTCGATTGCAAGATCTAAAGTTATACCTTCAAGCGCTAACCTCCCCGGCAACGGCACCAGAAAAGAGCTTGATGTCTACTACACAACCTTCTTCTTGTAGACGTTGTTGGGCCTCCAAGTGCAGAGGTTTGTAGGACAGTAGCAAATTTCCCTCAAGTGGATGACCTAAGGTTTATCAATACCTAGGAGGCGTAGGATGAAGATGGTCTCTCTCAAGCAACCCTGCAACCAAATAACAAAGAGTCTCTTGTGTCCCCAACACACCCAATACAATGGTAAATTGTATAGGTGCACTAGTTCGGCGAAGAGATGGTGATACAAGTGGTATATGGATAGTAGATAAAGGTATTTGTAATCTGAAATTATAAAAACAGCAAGGTAACTAATGATAAAAGTGAGCGTAAACGGTATTGCAATGCTAGGAAACAAGGCCTAGGGTTCATACTTTCACTAGTGTAAGTTCCCTCAACAATACTAACACAATTGGATCACATAACTATCCCTCAACATGCAACAAAGAGTCACTCCAAAGTCACTAATAACGGAGAACGAACGAAGAGATTATGGTAGGGTACGAAACCACCTCAAAGTTATTCTTTCCAATCAATCCGTTGGGCTATTCCTATAAGTGTCACAAACAGCCCTAGGGTTCGTACTAGAATAACACCTTAAGATACAAATCAACCAAAACCCTAATGTCGCCTAGGTACTCCAATGTCACCTCAAGTATCCGTGGGTATGATTATATGATATGCATCACACAATCTCAGATTCATCTATTCAACCAACACAAAGGACCTCAAAGAGTGCCCCAAAGTTTCTACCGGAGAATCACGACGAAAACGTGTGCCAACCCCTATGCATAGGTTCATGGGCGGAACCCGCAAGTTGGTCACCAAAACATACATCAAGTGAATCACGTGATATCCCATTGTCACCACAGATATCCACGGCAAGACATACATCAAGTGTTCTCAAATCTTTAAAGACTCAATCTGATAAGATAACTTCAAAGGGGAAACTCAATTCATTACAAGAGAGTAGAGGGGGGAAGAAACATCATAGGATCCAAATATAATAGCAAAGCTCGTGATACATCAAGATCGTATCATCTCAAGAACACGAGAGAGAGAGAGAGAGAGAGAGATCAAACACATAGCTACTGGTACATACCCTCAGCCCCGAGGGAGAACTACTCCCTCCTCGTCATGGAGAGCACCGGGATGATGAAGATGGCCACCAGAAAAGGATTGCCCCCTCAGGGTGCCGGAATGGGTCTAGATTGGTTTTTGGTGGCTACGGAGGCTTCTGGTGGCGGAACTCCTGATCTAATCTCCATTCTGGAAGTTTTAGGGTATATGGAGTTATATAGGCACAAGAAGCACGTCAGGGGAGCCACGAGGGCCCCACGAGGCAGGGGGCGCGCCCCCTACCCTCGTGAGCTCCTCCTTCCTTCCTTGACGTGGGGTCGAAGTCCATCGGGCGGCTTTCGTTCCAAAAATAACTTCTCTAGTTGATTTCGTTCCGTTTCGACTCCGTCTGATATTCCTTTTCTTCAAAACACTGAAATAGGCATAAAACAGCAAATCTGGGCTGGGCCTCCGGTTAATAGGTTAGTCCCTAAAGTAATATAAAAGTGGATAATAAAGCCCAATAATGCCCAAAAAAATAGATAATATAGCATGGAGCAATAAAAAATTATAGATACGTCGGAGACGTATCACCCCGCTGGGCTGCAAACTTTCCTAGGAGGTATGCATTAGGCTTAACAAGAAAATGGACTTTATGAAATAATAAATGGGATGTAATTATAATAACTGGACAGTTACTATGCACCAAACACGTAATTAGTTTGAAAAATATATTATTTTTGGAATTTGAAAATTTTAATTTGATTACTTGTTGCGCGTGCAATATTTCGTTGGATTTTAACGTAATACAACTTTATTTTGAAATTATATTTAACCTGACTAGAAATTTCGGATAAAAATATTTCGGATCCCATCAAAATGTGGGAATTTTTTTTGAATTCTGTTTTGAACGGTTTTTTGAAATTATTAATCGTTGTCCTAGCTAGAAGTTGGGATGTACTTTTAACAAACTGTAAATGGGCTGTAGTAAATTCCATTAGAATTAAAAAATGGGTTGTACATTCTTACAAATCGCAAATGGGCTATATGTTCTCTGCCAAATCCGAGCTGTGGGCCTACTAAGTTGACGCGTACCAAGGGCTTTGTCAACTTAGTCAATATAAACGATTATAGCTGCACTGATCGTACGATGTCCATCCAACGGCCATAGTGCTTCTTCAACCTCTGGTCTTCTTGCTCCAGCCGCCCAAAGCAGCGCCGGTCGTGTCGCGTGCTCCTGCCTCCCGTGGCCGGCTGTGATGCCGCGGAGGCCTCACCGCCCCGTACTACTCCCACCGCTGGCCAGGCCATCCCTCTACTCACCCACACCCCCTGTTATTCTGCGGCAACGGCAGCCTCACACCACAGCCAAACTAGTGAATCCTCGTACTCCTCTCCGCGCGGGCTTCCACTGCTGCGTCTTCCCCGGCTCCGCGTCGTCCCCTTCCCAGGCCTCACCGTCGTCCAGACCACTGCCCTGGTGCTCTCGGCGCGGCGTGGTCAACGTGATCAACGACCGACTTCCATCGAAAGAGTACTGTACGTGGAGAGGCTGACAGCTGGGTCCACGACAGCCGCAAGGAAGTGCCTCCTTATTACGCGCAAAATAATTATTCCTCCACCTGATAGCGGGGACCCACCAAACGGGCCACCGTATTTCGCGAAAAAAAATGATTCGCCCCCTGACTGCTGGGACTCACGAGCTACATCTTCGCACGCAAGGAAGTGCGTCCGGAAAAAAACGATTCGCCCCCCTGACTGCTGGGACCCACCAGGCCCCCGACTGCTGGGACCCACCAGCTACACCTTCGAACGCAAGGAAGTGCGTCCGGGCAAAAAAACGATTCCCCCTGACTACTGGGACCCACCAGCTACATCTTCACAGGCAAGGAAGTGCCTGACAGTCGGGACCCACCTGGTCGAAGCATACGTAGCGTTATCATTCTGGTTGCGAACGTGTACGTACATACTGGTCGATGTAGAGGCGCGCACGTGTCGTAGTAGAGGCACGCACGTGTCGTAGTACAGGCGCGCACGTAGCATGTACACGTACGTACAGCGGCCAGGGTGCAAGAAATAAAATACGGCCACGTATGTGTACATACGGGCGGGGTCTCGAACGCCTACTCGCGCATACGTACGGCCAAGACTCGTGTACATGGTTGGGTCGGAACGGAGAAACAACGTCGTCGTCGTCATGTTCATGGGGAGGCAACGGAATGCATCGTGTTCATGGGGAGGCAATGGAATGCGTCGTGTTCATCGGGAGGGCTTGGACGGAACAGGCGATGGAAACGAGGCCTGGCATACCGCAGAACGGAGGAAACGGCCTTGTGTTCGACCGGCCATGTTAGAAACGGGATCATGTTCATCGGGAGGGGTGTGGCATACCGCAAAACGGAGGAAACGGACCTCCTACGGTCGAAACGGGGGTACTGTTGATCGGGAGGGGTGTGGCGTACCGCAAAACGGAGGAAAGGGACCTCGTACGGTCGAAACGGGGGTCCTGTTGATCGGGAGGGGTGTGGCGTACCGCAAAACGGAGGAAACAGACTTGTGTTGGAGCGCTACGGTCGAAACGGGGGTCCTGTTCATCGGGAGGGGTGTGGTGTACCGCAAAACGGGACTCCACGGGATACTGTTCATCTCCACCGTCGACCTCCTCCAGCCTCCACGGGCTCCTGTTCATCCAGCCTCCACGAGCTCCTGTTCATCCAGCCTCCACGGGCTCCTGTTCATCCAGCCTCCACCGCACGCTACTCCACTGGCTACTGTTCAACCACCCCTCCACCGTCTACTGTTGATCCAGCCCTCCACACCACGGGGTCCTGTTCAACCACCCCTCCACGGGCACCCCTCCACCATCTACTATTCATCCAACCCTCCACACCACGGGGTCCTATTCAACCACCCCTCCACCGTCTACTGTTCATCCAGCCATCCACACCGCGGGGTCCTGTTCATCCACCCCTCCACGGGCACCCCTCCACCGTCTATTGTTTATTCAGCCCTCCACCACACCACGGGGTCCTGTTCATCCAGAGGCAACGCCACTGCTCACTGTTCATCCAACCCCCCCCCCCCCCGCAACGCTCATTGTTCATCCCATCGATCGGCTTCAGTTAGCAGTAGTAGCGAAGGAATCGCTCGATCGGGTTCAATTAACAGTCATCGATCGATCGCTCGGGTTCAGTAACGCGTAGCCTGCAGTGCAATCGCTCGGGTTCAGTTAGAGCCCAACGCCTCGCTCGGGTTCAGTTAGACCAACGCCTCGCACACACACGCGTACGTGTACGAGAGAAACGCGCATCGCTCGGCCCCCGACCTCCCACCGTAACCGGGAACTCCCCAAAATTTTCCTCCCCCTCGCTTCTACCATGGTGTTTTCCGTCATGGACGGCCCAAAGAATGTCATGCAGCTGCGTCTCCGGCCCGCCCAGGACGAAAAGCCCATTTTCTGTCATGATTTTTTTTCATAGAAGTAGGAGCCCACCACATCTATGATGATACCGGGTTTTGTCACAATTATCGTCATAGAAGTGTCATATGTATGACAAAAAAAATTGTTCGACCCAAAATGTCACGGATGTGTCTTTTTTTTGTAGTGACTTGCTCTTAGGGTAACCATAGAGTTACTGGAGTAGTCTAAGTTACTTTCCACTATGATTAGCCTAGGCTACTATAGTAGTACAACAACAAAATGATGCAGGTGATCACATGAGAAAAAAATACTAAAAACATTTCTTTCGGTGCAGTGGGTAGATGCAGTTTTGAACACTACACTTGTCATCGTAATTTGGGAAAATTATGAAAAATTTGAGCTACGTTATGATTACCGTTTACTAATAGGAAAGAAGTTTCACCTTGATGAGTAGCTTCTCCGTGCATGGAAAGCATGTAAGGAATCCAACAACTTGATCCAGATTGGGGTCTATAGATTTTATTGCCAAGATCTTCACTGTACGCATAGACTGGGTCAAGCTTGTGGGAATCATTTTCTGGAAGACGGTCGTAAATACATCAAGAAGAAATTTAAAAATGTGAATTTCAAGAAGACGGAGAAGAAGATGAGTGTTGTACCTGAACGATTATGGATTCAATAAAGAGTTCGTAGAATTTAGCAGACGAGTGCACCAACGCTATCAATTTTGGCGCGTCAATGACCCTGATTTTTGTTGGACCTTCTAGATTCGATACAAGCAATCTCTCAAGGAAAGGCGCATTCTCAATGACCATAACGTGGAACAGCTGGAGTGATCTCTTCCCAATTGATGTCTTGTTGCGGGGCCAGCAAGACAAATAAATCCATCGGAGATTCGTCGAGGCGATGTGGAGGCTAATGAACCCGTGGATCTGCTCAAGAAGAAGGTAGTCGAGCACAGTAGAGCTGCGGAGCAGGTGCTCCATAGCCTTCTTCGAGATGACAACGTCGAAGAGGTCGAGCTGCTTGAGTTGAGGGAGAAGAAGGGCGAGTGCGGCATTAATCTGGGGAAGATAGCATGAGTTGAAGCTCGCGCGGCGCAGCGATGGTGCGAGGCAAAGCGCGGACGGAGAAAATGCAGACATGGGGAGGAGAGAGTGTATGTTTGTCATAGAGAGATCCCCTGGAGATCGTGATGGGACTACATGGGCGGGAGATCGAGTGACAAGGTGTGTGCATGATAGAAGATACCCCGAGAGATATCGAGATAGACGTATGGATGGAAGGAGACAATACATGTGTTCCTGATGGCTAGTGAGAGATAATCATACTTAGGGGGAGTGCTTGCGCCTATGATGGAGTGAGGGATTATGGTACTTATTAGGGGGGTGTCACATAGAGAGATAGAGAGAACAAGGGCGGAGAGTGTTGGATGGGTCTATATGTATAGCGCGGGAGAGACATGTGTATGTGTGAACCAGGGAGATATAAAGTTTGAGAGAGATTGAGGAGCCCCGATAAGGCTGAGTGGTGCGTCAGATAGCTGAGAGGGGGAAAGAGATATTCCATCCGCTCGATAATGCAGTGCATGTAATTTTTTTAGAAGTCAAACTTTGGAAACTTTGATCAGGTTTACACAAGTGTTATTTATATCTTCAATACCAAAGATACATCATACGAAACTACATCTCATGGTGAATCTAATGGTATATGTTTTCCGTTCCAGATGTAATTGTTTTTCTCCACGTACATGGTCAAACTTTGTGATTTTTGACTTTTCAATAAATCAATATGCTATGGACCAAGGAGAGTGCCTAAGTCGAGAGGGATCAAGTGCGTGTGAAGGAGAATGAGTAAGTGTGCAAATAGAGTATGTGTGTGAAAGAGAAAGTGACACCAAACGATAAATTAGAGAGAGGGTGTGTTTTTCGTTTCTTAGGTGAACATATCACGCATGAATCTCTGAGATAGAAAAGTGAGGCGAGGAGATACACGAACATAGCTAGTGTGTGATTGTTTGCAACGGAGAGAGACACGCCTATAGCACATGTCCAATAGAGGTCTGGCCAACAAGGAACAAAGGTCGAGAGGGATACATGGAGAACATGGACGCATGGGGAGGGCGAGAGGGTGTGTTTGTGATAGAGAGACCCCCTCGAGATCGTGAGGGGACTATATGGGTGGGAGATCGAGGGAGGTGCGTGCGCGATAGAAAGATGCCCCGAGAGAAATCGAGATAGGCCATGCACATGTTTGTGATGGAGACTAATATTAGTTAGTCATATACATATAGGGGGACTGCGTGTGCCTACAATTGAGTGAGAGACCATCATATTTGGCTAGCTAGGCATGAGATTGTGTGTGTGTGTGCGTGTGATATGGAGAGAGAACAAGGGAGAGAGATAGAGTTTTAGATGGGCCTATCAAGTGCGAGTGAGATATGCATGTGTATGTGTGACCCAGGTAGATGGAGAGTTTGAGAGAGAGGGGGAAGAGCTCCGAGACGGCAGAGTGGTGCGTGAGAGAGTTACGGGCAACGAGCCAACGAATTTGTGTGCGTACGATGAGTGCACCCAAGATATCTAGCTTGGACTAGAGAATCATACATAGTGTGCGAGAGAGACCTATAGATGGAGTATATATGCATGTGAACTAGAAAGACCCCCCCCCCCACACACACACGCACACACACAAAGAGAGAGATGGAGAGAAAGAGAGAGGACTAACAAGGTTTGTGTGTTGGATGCGCGTGACAGAATTGAAGATTGTCGGCGAGAGAGAGAGAGAGAGCAGGAGTCCGGGAGAGGGGGAGGTCGCGTTTTATGCATCAAAGACTGATATAAACCATGTTTCGATATAAACTTGCATTCAAATATTTAAATTGGAGAACATGTTGTCTGCAATCCACACATGAACGGATATATGCGTATATCAAACAAGTTCATTAATTTGACTTTCAACATGTTCATGGAGTACTATAATACTGTACAACATGTTATTCGATTGAGGTGTTCAATTTTGGATTTAGTTCACTATTTTGACCTGGTGAACGAGCTATTTCATTGAATCGAGATATTTCATTTTGGGTTTGATTCCCGTTTTTGAGTGGGTCAACTATTTGTCATATAGTAAATCGCTAGCAACGAGCATGTAAAAACACATTACTCCCGAGCATCATCTCTCCATCTAAAAAAGAAGTGGCAAGCTAATATTTATAAATTTGATTCGAATCGACTTGGCAAGGTAGACATGGATGCTCGTTCTCCCAAATTTTGAACGAACCATTAAAAATCCTCTGCTCGGTGGAATTCGCCCGAGCAAATAAATGGGAGACACGAAATTACCATCCTATGTGGGAGACACATTAATTGGCCCGTTGTGCATCGAGGGTAGGTTCGTAACTTCATCCCAGCGCGCCTTCTCCTAGACCGAAATGACATGTGCCGAATAATTCATAAACCATGGTCGGCAAAACACGCTCTCCTCGCCCGAAATAGCTCGCGCCCACTATTTCAAAACACGCTCTCCTCGCCCAAAATCGCTCGCGCCCACTATATTTCAAAACACACCCTCCTCGCTTGAAATTGCTCCCGCCCACTATGGGGAGAAGCAAAGTTACTCTACTATCCCCGACCCTCAGTACACAGACCCAAGCCGAGAAGCCTAAAGGCAGGGGTAGAACTGTAACTCCCCTCACATTTCAGACAAATGCGTCCGTGAAACATGGTTCCACTCCCCTCCCAATCCCCCCCCCCATTCATACCTCGTGGGCGCCAAATCACCTTCTTCCCAGAAGCTCCCTTCTCCCGAGCCGCGAAACCTCAGCCCCTCCTCCATGACGCCCCCACCACATCAATTTCACAGCCGCCCTCCTCCCTAATGCCGGAGAGGCTGTCCATTTGTCGTCGTGCACTGGGTCGTGTGCCTCTTACTCCGTGCTGCTGGAGCTGCCTCGACGACGGCCGCGTGAACCGTACCGGAGACGATTCACCCCCGCCGTTGTTCATGGCGCCAGAGCGGCTCCAACTTCAGATCCGTCCAGAGTCCCGGCGCTGCTTCCGCGTAGCCGTCGACTGTCGCGACATCAATGTTTCCCTGACACCGGTGGCCACCGCAACCGCGCCGGCCTCACCGACTCGGCAGCTGGACCTGCCTACTTCACCATGCCGCCAGATAGGTCACACCCTCATCTCAAATCGCTTTATTTAGGTGTCAGTTGTCTGAATTTTTATTGTAGATCAATCGATTCCCAATGGGAAGCAGCACCCCTCGAGGCGGCGGAGCTCCTAGGCTGCCGGTTGGCTGGTGTCTAACGTAAGGGTGCGGGGCCACAAGTTCGCCACAGAAGCAGTGCTTAGATGGTTATCTTAGAGTTGCATGGGTTCAAGGTACTACCGCCGCCGGATCTGGATGACGGGGAGTCTTTGTGGATTGGTCTGGGGGCGGCGCAACCACGGCAGTGCGGTGGGGCGGGAGCGGGGTTTTGGCCGGGGCCACGGACGGCGGAGGCAAGCTGCTTTGCCGTTGGTCGCTGGCTCTTCAGGGAAGATTCCTAACAATGTCAGCCGGGAGGCACAAGACAGCCATCAAGCCATCCGGCGTAGATCGAACAGTACCAAAATAAAATAAAATCGTGTGACCCCAATTTAGTCTCAGTCAACAGACGTGTGACCACTCTCGTACGTTGTTGTTTATCTCTTAGTGTATTTCTTCAGATCAAAGAGATGTGTCATTCTTAACATTATGCGTTATCTGCATCTTCAGCCACACCATCTTCTGACTCACCACAGCTGCTCCAACAAGGTAAGCATGCACCAGAAGGGAGCTATAGTCCCCACTCAATAGTTCCCTGCATCGAATGCGCGTGCCCGAGATGGACAGCCACAACAACTGCAGGGCCAATCGACAAGTCAGCACATGATGCTCACTCCTATGGATGGCGGCCAGATAGGTTGTACCCTCATCTTACTTGTGTGCAACATTTATGGCTTTGTTATTCATCTAAGCATGGAAAATAGATTATCACATTTCACTATATATTCATGCTGATCTCTTACGGGTCTTGTTCAAGAGTTAACGTTGTTCCATAGTTTAGCTAAGATACTTGTTCTTTAGGTAACGTTGTTCCATAGTTATCATCCATCAGCCAATGCTATCCCACAGGCTAGTGATTATAGTATTATACCACTTCTGGTATTACCTATGTTCTTTAATACTTTTGTGTGCCATCTAGTTAATCTCGAGTATAAACAATAATATTCTGTAGCTTTCATATATGTTCCCCCTTTAGCTTTTGAGACTTGTTGATGTTAGTTAACCCCGGTCCTACTATTTATGCCGTCTCCTACATGCACTCATTACATAAATCTAATTACTAGTTGTCTTTCATGCATGTCAGATATAATTGCACACACTGATATATCCACAAGTACCTCACCGAGCAATGTAAAGGCCAATAAACTTGATGTCAATGATACCCAATATGATGGAACATGTAAAGGCAGTTCTTCAGAAGACTTGCAGAAAGATGTTGAATCCTCTTCACCCACAAGGTCCTTGCTCTAACTTGGCCCGTGATATGGGTACAACATGCATATAATGTCCTGGAGTGTATCTACTCTGTTGCAATTCCATGTGCTTAGCATGCTGATCATGCATGTAAATATGTCATGCCTTCATGTTTTTCAGTACCTATTCCATTCATGATAACATGTTTTCAAATTCAAGTACTGTCATTCTACTCTATCACAATGCCATCTGCTTAATTTGGGAATCATGCTTATGAATATTTTATGCATTGTTATTCATCAGTATGTACTTCATCTGTCTACCATACCATGTTTTTTACATTTAAGTGTTGTTCTAGTGCTCTGTTGCAATGCCATCTTAGTTTGCCAATCATACACGTGTATGTTGCCTTAGTTTTTTTTCTGTATGTATTCTGCTAGCATACAGTTTTACATTCAACTAGTATTTTTTTACTGTGTTGTCATGTCGTATCCCTAGCTCTTACACCATACTCCCTCCGTCCGGATTACATGTTGCCGAAATGGATAAAAAAGGATGTATCTAGAACTGAAATATGCCTAGACCCATCCATTTTTTCCGGATGGAGGGAATACATGTCAATATGTCATGCCTTTCTATTCTTCAGTACCTATTCCATCTCTCTGTTGTAGCATGTTTTATAATTGAAGCACCATTCTTCTATACAAGGCATGCAAGGGGAAGACGACTATGTTAGAATCTAAAGGGTTACAAACCAAGTCTTTGCAAAAGATCCAAACGCCAGGAGATAATAAACCAACTCCAGTTTTTATAGATACTGCTCCAGCATAGAGAAACCCAACTCCTACTGATAATAAGCAGATTCCAGTGGCCAAAGAACTAGTCCGCTCCAGTCCAGCAAAAATATGTCAACTCCATTCTAAGAAGCGTGTGCGTATCCTTGCATCATGAAATTTTATAGCATGTTGATCATATTTTCTACATGTTTCTTATCCATCTCTCTTTTAGAAAGTAAGCTTAACAGATAGAGGAATTTCTGCACTGGTATCGTCTGTGAGGAAAGATTCTTGCAGGAATTTTCTGCACTCCAATGCAGATGTAAGTACCTGTTGTATATCACTATATTTTTACATCAGAATGTATTTTGTTAATCGGCGTGAATCCAACCTTTATCTGATCTAAATTTAGTTGTAGCAAAATGTATGATTAAAGGCCATAATGTTGATTTTTGTAAGGAAAACTGCCTGGTAGTTTTGCATCCTGAGCTGCATGAGTGTACTATCTCATATCAGTGGGTTTGATTACTTCAGTTATGCAGTGGGTTTTCAATGTTTTTTTACTGTGTTGTCATATCGTATCCCTAGCTCTTACATCATACTCCCTCCGTCCGGATTACATGTCGCAGAAATGGATAAAACTGGATGTATCTAGAACTGAAATACGCCTAGACCCATCCATTTATTTCTAGATGGAGGGAATACATGTCAATATGTCATTCCTTTCTATTCTTCAGTACCTATTCCATCTTTGCTGTAGCATGTTTTATAATTGAAGCATCATTCTTCTATATAAGGCATGCAAGGGGAAGACGGCTATGTTAGAATCTGAAGGGTTACAAACCAGGTCTTTGCAAAAGATCCAAATGCCAGGAGATAATAAACCAACTCCATTTTTCATAGATACTGCTCCAGCACAGAGAAACCCAACTCCCATTGATAATAAGTAGATTCTAGTGGCCAAAGAACTAGTCCACTCCAGTCCAGCAAGAGAATGTCAACTCCATTCTAAGAAGCGTGTGCGTATCCTCGCATCATGAAATTTTATAGCATTCTAATCATATTTTCTACATGTTTCTTACCCATCTCTCTTTTAGAAAATAAGGTTAAATGATAGAAGATTTCCTTCATTGGGATTGTATTCGAGGAAAATATCTTGCGGGAATTCTCTGTGCTCCAATGCTGATGTAAGTACCTGTTGTATATCACTATATTTTTACATCAACATGTATTTTGTTAATCGGCGTGAATCCAACCTTTGTCTGATCTAAAATTAGTTGTAGCAAAATGTTAAAGGCGCCAATGTTGATTTTTGTAAAGAAAATTGCCTGGTAGTTTTGCATACTGAGCTACATGAGTGTACTATCTCATATCATGCACATTACTGAATTGTAGTGCTGCTCTGGTTGCCCATTCATTCATTGTGCCAATGTTGCTTTCGTATTACCTTAACTGGCTGATGATAGTTGTACCATATTGTGTTAATTTGGTGTTGGCTAGTTTCCCAAACGTTCGTTGTGCCAATGTTGCTTTCTTATTATCTGACTTGGCCAATGATAGCAATGCTAGTGTCTTAATTTGGTGCAGGCTGCTGAAGGTAAGAAGACAAACTCTAAAAACAACAAGGCAACCCCATTGTTTCTTTCCAATAAATCTAGGCCAGGTAATATGTCAATAACTCATGATTAATCTGTTTGGTTCCCCTCCTAATTTATGTTATGATGCAGTGGTCGAGACACTCTCCACTATCAACAATACAAGCGTGCCAAAATCACATCTGAATCTGTTCAGTATCCTCTATCTCGAATGCAACGGAAAAAATGTATGTTTGTGAACCAATTAATGGTTGAAGGAATGATGGAAATGATGGAGGAATCAGAGGTGCAGAGTCGTGCGACACAACAACTGATCAATGTTTTCACAGATAGTGCAGCAAAGCAGCAAGAACTTGCCCACATGCTTATGGGCATCATCCGTGCTGAGGTTGCAGATTGTGACGTTGTAGACCGTTAGGTTTTGTTCATTTATTTGCACTGGCATGAATCTTTGATTGCCCAATGGATGTAATTTCCTATAATATATGCTGGATGTGCAACATTTTTCCCTATACGTCGTACCTTTGCTTGATTGGTTTTGGTCATGTGCATAATTGCTCGTCGTAATGGGCTCAAATTATCTAATTTGGCCTAAAGACATGTATGAACTTTAGTGGGCCCATTAAGTTAATGGGCCGTCACCAGGCCGAAAGTTAATGGTCGTGTTGGGGAACGTAGCAGAAATTCAAAATTTTCTACGCATCACCAAGATCAATCTATGGAGTAATCTAGCAATGAGGGGAAGGAGAGTGCATCTACATACCCTTGTAGATCGCTAAGCGGAAGCGTTCAAGTGAACGGGGTTGATGGAGTCGTACTTGTCGTGATCCAAATCACCGATGATCCTAGTGCCGAACGGACGGCACCTCCGTGTTCAACGCACGTACAGCCCGGTGACGTCTCCTACGCCTTGATCCAGCAAGGGGAGAAGGAGAGGTTGGGGAAGACTCCATCCAGCAGCAGCACGACGGCGTGGTGGTGGTGGAGGAGCGTGGTACTCCAGCAGGGCTTTGCCAAGCACCGCAAGAGACGAGGAGGGAGAGGGGTAGGGCTGCGCCAAGAAGGAGATGTTCTCATGTTTCTGGCAGCCCAAAACCCCCACTATATATAGGGGAAAGGGAGGGGCTGTGCCCCCACCTAGGTTTCCACCCCTAGGGGTGGCGCCCAGCCCTAGATCCCATCTAGGGGGCGGCCAAGGGGGAGAGAGGGGGGCGCACCACTAGGTGGGCCTTAGGCCCATCTGAGCCTAGGGTTTCCCCTTTTTCCCTTCTCTCTTCGCCTTGGGCCCTGGTGGGGGGGGGGCGCACCAGCCCACCTGGGGCTGGTCCCCTCCCACACTTGGCCCATGCAGCCCTCCGGGGCTGGTGGCCCCACTTGGTGGACCACCGGGACCCTCCCGGTGGTCCCGGTACATTACCGATAAAACCCGAAACTTTTTCGGCGACCAAAACAGGACTTCCCATATATAAATCTTTACCTCCGGACCATTCCGGAACTCCTCATGACGTCCGGGATCTCATCCGGGACTCTGAACAACATTCGGTAACCACGTATATCTATTCCCTATAACCCTAGCGTCATCGAACCTTAAGTGTGTAGACCCTACGGGTTCGGGAACCATGCAGACATGACCGAGACAACTCTCCGGTCAATAACCAACAGCAGGATCTAGATACCCATGTTGGCTCCCACATGTTCCACGATGATCTCATCGGATGAACCACGATGTCAAGGATTCAATCAATCCCGTATACAATTCCCTTTGTCTAGCGGTACGATACTTGCCCGAGATTCGATCGTCGGTATCCCGATACCTTGTTCAATCTCGTTACGGGCAAGTCTCTTTACTCGTTCCGTAACACATCATCCCGTGATCAACTCCTTGGTCACATTGTGCACATTATGATGATGTCCTACCGAGTGGGCCCAGAGATACCTCTCCGTTACACGGAGTGACAAATCCCAGTCTCGATTCGTGCCAACCCAATAGATACTTTTGGAGATACCTGTAGTGTACCTTTATAGCCACCCAGTTACGTTGTGACGTTTGGCACACCCAAAGCAGTCCTACGGTATCCGGGAGTTGCACAATCTCATGGTCTAAAGAAATGATACTTGACATTAGAAAAGCTTTAGCAAACGAACTACACGATCTTTGTGCTAGGCTTAGGATTGGGTCTTGTCCATCACATCATTCTCCTAATGATGTGATCCCATTATCAACGACATCCAATGTCCATGGTTAGGAAACCGTAACCATCTATTGATCAACGAGCTAGTCAACTAGAGGCTTACTAGGGACATGGTGTTGTCTATGTATCCACACATGTATCTGAGTTTCCTACCAATACAATTCTAGCATGGATAATAAACGATTATCATGAACAAGGAAATATAATAATAACCAATTTATTATTGCCTCTAGGGCATATTTCCAACAGTCTCCCACTTACACTAGAGTCAATAATCTAGTTCACATCGCCATGTGATTAACACTCATAGGTCACATCGCCATGTGACCAACATCCAAGAGTCTACTAGACTCAATGATCTAGTTCACATCACTATGTGATAAACACTCAAACAGTTCTGGGTTTGATCATGTTATGCTTGTGAGAGAGGTTGTAGTCAACGGGTCTTGCCATATTCAGATCCCTATGTATTTCGCAAAACTTTATATCGTAGATGCTGCTACCACGTTCCACTTGGAGCTATTCCAAATTATTGCTCCATTATACGTATTCGGTATCTCTACTCAGAGCTATCCGGATAGGTGTTAAGCTTGCATCGACGTAACTCTTTACGTCGAACTCTTTATCACCTCCATAACCGAGAAACATTTCCTTATTCCTCTAAGGATAATTTGGACCGTTATCTGGTGATCTACTCCTAGATCACCTTTGTACCCTCTTGCCAGACATGTGGCAAGGCACACATCAGGTGCGGTACTCAGCATGGCATACCGTATAGAGCCTATGACAAGAGCATAGGGGACGACCTTCATCCTTCCTCTTTCTTCTGCCGTGGTCAATCTTTGAGTCTTACTCAACTCCACACCTTACAACTCAGGTAAGAACCCCTTCCTTGACTGATCTATTTTGAACTCCTTCAAAAACATGTCAAGGTGTGCGTTCTTTGAAAGTATCATCAGGCGTCTTGATCTATCTCTATAGATCTTGATGCCCAATATGTAAGCAGCTTTATCCAGGTCTTCCTTTGAAAATCACTCTTCAAACAAACCGTTTATGCTTTCCAGAAATTCTACATTATTTCGGATCAACAATATGTCATCCACATATACTTATCAGAAATGTTGTAGTGCTCCCACTCACTTTCTTGTAAATACAAGTTTCTAGCAAACATTGTATAAACCTAAAAGCTTTGATCACTCCATCAAAACATATATTCCGATTCCGAGATGCTTGCTTTAGTCCATAGAAGGATTGCTGGAGCCAGCATACCTTTTAGCATCCTTAGGATCGTCAAAACCTTTTATTGTATCACATACAACTTTTCTTACGAAAACTGGTAAGAAAACTTGTTTTGACATCCATCTGTAAGATTTCATAATCGAAAAATACAACTAATGCTATCATAATTCCGACGGACTCAAGCATCGCTACGGGTGAGAAATTCTCATCGTAGTCAAATCCTTGAACTTGTGAAAAGACTCTTTCCCACAAGTCGAGCTTCATAGACGGTAACATTACCGCCCACATCCGTCTTCTTCTTAAAGATCCATTTATCTCAATGGCTTGCCGATCATCGGGCAAGTCCACCAAAGTCCATACTTTGTTCTGATATATGAATCCTATCTCGGATTTCATGGCTTCTAACCATTTGTCGGAATACGGGCCCACCATCGCTTCTCCATAGCTCATAGATTCATTGTTGTCTAACAACATGATATCTTAGACAGGATTACCGTACCACTCAGGAGTAGTACATATCCTTGTCGACCTACGATGTTCGATAGCAACTTGATCTGAAGCTTCATGATCACTATCATCAACTTCCTATTCAACAGACGTAGGCTCCACAGAAAACATCTTTCTATGTTGCATCACTCTCTGGTTGAAGTAAAGGTTCGACAACCTCATCAAGTTCTATATTCCTCCCACTCAATTCTTTGGAGAGAAACTCCTTCTCGAGAAAGGACCCGTTCTTAGTGACAAACAATTTGCCCTCGGATCTGAGATAGAAGGTATACCCAACTTGTCACCTTTGGGTATCCTATGAAGATGTGTTTGTCCGCTTTGGGTTCGAGCTTCTGCGGCTGAAGCCTTAAGCATCGCAGCCCCAAACATTATGAAACGACAACTTTGGTTTCTTGCCAAACCAATGTTCATACGACGTCGTCTCAACGACTTAGATGGTGTCCTATCTAAAGTGAATGCAGTTGTCTCTAACGCATAACCTCAAAATGAAAACGGTAGATTGGTATGAGACATCATAGATCGCACCATATCTCATAGGGTTCGATTACGACGTCCGGACACACCATTACCTTGTGGTGTTCCAGGTGGCTTCAACTGTGAAACAATTCCACAATGTCTTAAGTGATTGCCAAACTCATAACTCAGAAAATCCCCTTTTGATCAGATCGTAGGAACATGATCCTTTTTGTTATGATGATTCTTAACTTCACTCTGAAATCGCTTGAACTTTTCAAACGTTTCAGACTTGTGCTTCATTAAGTAAATATACCTATATCTACTCAAATCGTCAATGAAGATGAGAAAATAGCGATATCCACCGCACGCTTCAATTCTCATTGGATCACACGCATCAGCATGCATGATCTCTAACAAGTCACTTGCCCGTTTCATTGTACCTGAAAACGGGGTCTTAGTCATCCTGCCCATGAGGCATGGCTCGCATGTGTCAAGCGATTCAAAATCAAGTGACTCCAAACATCCATCGACATGGAGTTTCTTCATGCATCTTACGCCAATATGACTTAAGTGGCAGTGCCACGGGAAAGTGGTACTATCATTATTAACTCTATATCTTTTGGCGTGAACATGTGTATTACCACGACCGAGATTCAATGAACCATTCATATAGGGTGCATGACCATGAAAGGTATCATTCATGTAAACAGAATAACTATTATTCTCTAACTTAAATGAATGACCGTCTTGCAATGAACATGATCTAATCATATTCATGCTCAACGTAGACACCTGATAACATTTATCTAGGTTCAATACTAATCCCGAAGGCAGATGGAGCGTGCGATGGTGATCTCATCAACTTTGGAAACACTTCCAACACACATCGTCACCTCGCCCTTAGCCAGTCTCCGTTTAGTACGTAGCTTTTGCTTCAAGTCACCAATAATAGCAACTGAACCGGTATCCAATACCCAGGTGCTACCAGGAGTACTAGTGAGGTACACATTAATAACATGTATATACTTTGTTGAAGTTGCCAGCCTTCTTATCTACCATGCATTTGGGGTAATTCCGCTACCAGTGTCCGTTCCCCTTACAATAGAAGCACTTAGTCTCGGGTTTGGGTTCAACCTTGGGTTCCTTCACTGGAGCGGCAACTGATTTGCCATCCATGAAGTTTCCCTTCTAGCCCTTGCCCTTCTTGAAACCAGTGGTCTTGTTAAACCATCAACACTTGATGCTCCTTCTTGATTTCTACCTTTTGCGGTCTTAAGCACCGCGAACAGCTCCGGGATCAACTCCATCCCTTGCATGTCATAGTTCATCACGAAGATCTAGTAGCTTGGTGATAGTGGCTAGAGAACTCTATCAATCACTATCTTATCTGGAAGTTTAACTCCCACTTGATTTAAGTGATTATAGTACCCAGACATTCTAAGCACATGCTCACTAGTTGAGCTATTCTCCTCCATCTTGTTGGCAAAAGAACTTGTCAGAGGTCTCACACCTCTCAACACGGGCATGAGCCTGAAATCCCAATTTCAGCTCTTGGAACATCTCATATGTTCTATGGCGTTCAAAACGTCATTGGAATCCCGTTTCTAAGCCGTAAAGTATGGTGCACTAAACTATCAAGTAGTCATCAAGATGTGTCTGTCAGGTGTTCACAACATCCATAGACGACGTTGTAGGGGTTTGCACATCGAGCAGTGCATCAAAGACGTAAGCCTTCTGTGTAGCAGTGAGGACACTCCTCGGACTACGGACCTAGTCCGTATCATTGCTTACAATATCTTTCAACTTAATCTTTCTCTAGGAACGTATTGAAACAGGGAGCTACAACGTGAGCTATTTATCTACAACATATTTGCAAAGACAATTTAGACTATGTTCATGATAATTGAGTTCATTTAATGAACTCCCACTCAGATAGACATCCCTCTAGTCATCTAAGTGAAACATGATCCGAGTCAACTAGGCCGTGTCCGATCATCATGTGAGACGGACTAGTCAACATCAGTGAACATTTTCATGTTGATCGTATCTTCTATACGACTCATGCTCGACCTTTCGGTCCTCCGTGTTCCGAGGCCATGTCTGTACATGCTAGGCTCGTCAAGTCAACCTAAGTGTTTTGCATGTGTCCCGAGGCCATGTCTGTACATGCTAGGCTCGTCAACACCCGTTGTATTCGAACGTTAGAATCTATCACACCCGATCATCACGTGGTGCTTCGAAACAACGAACCTTCGCAACGGTGCACAGTTAGGGGAAACACTTCTCTTGAAATTTTAGTGAGGGATCATCTTATTTAAGCTACCGTCGTTCTAAGCAAATAAGATGTAAAACATGATAAACATCACATGCAATCAAATAGTGACATGATATGGCCAATATCATTTTGCTCCTTTTGATCTCCATCTTCGGGGCTCCATGATCATCATTGTCACCGGCATGACACCATGATCTCCATCATCATGATCTCCATCATCGTGTCTTCTTGAAGTTGTCTCGTCATCTATTACTTCTACTACTATGACTAACGCTTTAGCAATAAAGTAAAGTAATTACATGACGTTTATGTTGACACATAGGTCATAAATAAATAAAGACAACTCCTATGGCTCCTGCCGGTTGTCATACTCATCGACATGCAAGTCGTGATTCCTATTACAAGAACATGATCAATCTCATACATCACATATATCATTCATCACATCCTTTTGGCCATATCACATCACAAGGCATATGCTGCAAAAACAAGTTAGACGTCCTCTAATTGTTGTTGCATGTTTTTATGTGGCTGCTATAGGTTTCTAGCAAGAACGTTTCTTACCTACGCGAAAACCACAACGTGATATGCCAATTTCTATTTACCCTTCATAAGGACCCTTTTCATCGAATCCAATCCGACTAAAGTGGGAGAGACAGACACCCACTAGCCACCTTATGCAACTAGTGCATGTCAGTCGGTGGAACCAGTCTCACGTAAGAGTACGTGTAAGGTCGGTCTGGGCCGCTTCATCCCACGATGCCGCCGAATCAAGATAAGACTAGTAACGGCAAGTAAATTGACAAAATCGACGCCCACAACAACTTGTGTTCTACTCGTGCATAGAAACTACGCATAGACCTAGCTCTGATACCACTGTTGGCGAACGTAGCAGAAATTCAAAATTTTCTACGCATCACCAAGATCAATCTAGGGAGTAATCTAGCAACGAGGGGAAGGAGAGTGCATCTACATACCCTTGTAGATCGCTAAGCGGAAGCGTTCAAGTGAACGGGGTTGATGGAGTCGTACTCGTCGTGATCCAAATCACCGATGATCCTAGTGCCGAACGGACGGCACCTCCGTATTCAACACACGTACAGCCCGGTGACGTCTCCTACGCCTTGATCCAGCAAGGGGAGAAGGAGAGGTTGGGGAAGACTCCATCCAGCAGCAGCACGACGGCGTGGTGGTGGTGGAGGAGCGTGGTACTCCAGCAGGGCTTCGCCAAGCACCGCAAGAGACGAGGAGGGAGAGGGGTAGGGCTGCGCCAAGAAGGAGATGTTCTCATGTTTCTGGCAGCCCAAAACCCCCACTATATATAGGGGAAAGGGAGGGGCTGTGCCCCCACCTAGGTTTCCACCCCTAGGGGTGGCGGCCAGCCCTAGATCCCATCTAGGGGGCGGCCAAGGGGGGAGAGAGGGGGGGCGCACCACTAGGTGGGCCTTAGGCCCATCTGAGCCTAGGGTTTCCCCTTTTTCCCTTCTCTCTTCGCCTTGGGCCCTGGTGGGGGGCGCACCAGCCCACCTGGGGCTGGTCCCCTCCCACACTTGGCCCATGCAGCCCTTCGGGGCTGGTGGCCCCACTTGGTGGACCACCGGGACCCTCCCGGTGGTCCCGGTACATTACCGATAAAACCCGAAACTTTTCCGGCAACCAAAACAGGACTTCCCATATATAAATCTTTACCTTCAGACCTTTCTGAAACTCCTCGTGACGTCCAGGATCTCATCCGGGACTCCGAACAACATTCGGTAACCACGTATATCTATTCCCTATAACCCTAGCGTCATCGAACCTTAAGTGTGTAGACCCTACGGGTTCGGGAACCATGCAGACATGACCGAGACAACTCTCCGGTCAATAACCAACAACAGGATCTGGATACCCATGTTGGCTCCCACATGTTCCACGATGATCTCATCGGAGGAACCATGATGTCAAGGATTCAATCAATCCCGTATACAATTCCCTTTGTCTAGCGGTATGATACTTGCCCGAGATTCGATCATCGGTATCCCGATACCTTGTTCAATCTCGTTACCGGCAAGTCTCTTTACTCGTTCCGTAACACATCATCCCATGATCAACTCCTTCGTCACATTGTGCACATTATGATGATGTCCTACCGAGTGGGCCCAGAGATACCTCTCCGTTACATGGAGTGACAAATCTCAGTCTCGATTCGTGCCAACCCAACAGATACTTTCGGAGATACCTGTAGTGTACCTTTATAGCCACCCAGTTACGTTGTGACGTTTGGCACACCCAAAGCACTCCTACGGTATCCGGGAGTTGCACAATCTCATGGTCTAAGGAAATGATACTTGACATTATAAAAGCTTTAGCAAACGAACTACACGATCTTTGTGCTAGGCTTAGGATTGGGTCTTGTCCATCACATCATTCTCCTAATGATGTGATCCCGTTATCAACGACATCCAATGTCCATGGTTAGGAAACCGTAACCATCTATTGATCAACGAGCTAGTCAACTAGAGGCTTACTAGGGACATGGTGTTGTCTATGTATCCACACATGTATCTGAGTTTCCTGTCAATACAATTCTAGCATGGATAATAAACGATTATCATGAACAAGGAAATATAATAATAACCAATTTATTATTGCCTCTAGGGCATATTTCCAACAGGTCAGCCCTCTTAACTCCCGGGTCGTTAACAGGCTGACATCGAAGCGGGCAACAGGTGGGCCCAATTGATTTCACGGGCCGTTAATAGGTCGTTACTAAGTTCGGGCTACATATGGCTCAACAATACTGTGGGCCTTTAGCAGGACGAAAGAGATAGTGGGCTTGTACTGGACCATGAAGAGCATGGGCCGCTAAGAGGCTGAAAGTTAGGTCGTATGTAAATGGCCCAACTGTGTTGTGGGCCTTTAGCAAGCCGAAAGAGAAACTGGGTTGGTATTGAACCATGAAGGGCATGGGCCGTTAAAAGGCAAAAACTCAGGTTCGACTACAAATGGCCCAACTCATTTATGTCCCGTTAACAGGCTGAAAGGCACACAGGGCCGGGAATTGGCCCAACACTTAAATGGGTCGCTAAAAGGCCAAAACTCAAGTCTGACTACAAATGGCCCAACAGATATATGGGCAGTCACCAGGCTGACAGACACACCGGGCCGGAAATTGGCCCAACACTTAAATGGGTCGCTAAAAGGCTAAAACTCAGGTCCGACTACAAATGGCCCAACTGATTTATGGGCCGTCAACAGGCTGAAAGACACACCGGGCCGGAAATTAGCCCAATATTTAAATGGGTCACTAAAAGGCCGAAAGATGTACATCGTGAAAATTGGTCCATCCACTGAATGGGCCGTTAACAGGCCGAAATCTCATCGGGTCGATAATAGCGGGTTGTTAACGGGATTGAACTGACGATGGGCTGCAATGGTGTCAAATCTTTAATGGGTTGTTGACGGGCCGAATTGACACATCTCGTATGGGCCGTGGGCTTAAATGGACCTAGCACAAGTAGGCCTTATATGGGCCGGTCTGCTATTTTTTACTGGGCCAGCCTTTTTCACCGGAATGGGCCACTGTTGGGCCGTGCCACGTGTCGACCTATCATAGACGCCTCCTGTCCAATGAGTGGATGACATATGTCCCAAAGGTGAGGCAACACGTGTTTCCTCCTGATACGTCTCCGTCATATCTACTTTTCCAAACACTTTTGCCCTTTTTTTGGACTCTAACTTGCATAATTTGAATGGAACTAACCCAGACTGACGTTGTTTTCAGCAGAATTGCCGTGGTGTTATTTATTTGCAGAAACAAAAGTTCTCGGAATGACCTAAAACTTCACGGAACGTCTATTTGGAAATAATAAAAATCCTTGCAAAAGATGAAGACCAGGGGGCCCACACCCTAGTCATGAGGGTGGGGGTGCGCCTGCCCCCCAGGGCGCGCCCCCTACCTCGTGGGCCCCCTGGAGCTCCTCTGACCTCAACCCCAACTCTATATATTTGCTTTCGGGGAGAAAAAATTAGAGAGAAGGATTCATCGCGTTTTACGATACGGAGCCGCCGCCAAGCCCTAAAACCTCTCGGGAGGGCTGATCTGGAGTCCGTTCGGGGCTCCGGAGAGGGAAATCCGTCGCCATCGTCATAATCAACCATCCTCCATCACCAATTTCATGATGCTCACCGCCGTGCGTGAGTAATTCCATCGTAGGCTTGCTGGACGGTGATGGGTTGGATGAGATTTATCATGTAACCGAGTTAGTTTTGTTAGGGTTTGATCCCTAGTATCCACTATGTTCTGAGATTGATGTTGCTATGACTTTGCTATGCTTAATGCTTGTCACTAGGGCCCGAGTGCCATGATTTCAGATCTGAACCTATTATGTTTTCTTCAATATATGAGAGTTCTTGATCCTATCTTGCAATTCTATAGTCACCTGCTATGTGTTATGATCCGGCAACCCCGAAGTGACAATAATCGGGACCACTCCTGGTGATGACCGTAGTTTGAGGAGTTCATGTATTCACTATGTGTTAATGCTTTGGTCCGGTACTCTATTAAAAGGAGGCCTTAATATCCCTTAGTTTCCGCTAGGACCTCGCTGCCACGGGAGGTAGGACAAAAGATGTCATGCAAGTTCTTTTCCATAAGTACGTATGACTATATTCGGAATACATGCCTACATTACATTGATGAATTGGAGCTAGTTCTGTGTCACCCTAGGTTATGATTGTTACATGATGAACCGCATCCGGCATAATTCTCTATCATCGATCCATTGCCTACGAGCTTTCCATATATTGTTCTTCGCTTATTTACTTTTCCATTGCTATTGCTATCATCACTACAAAATACCAAAAACATTACTTTTGCTATCGTTACCACTATTATCATATTACTTTGCTACTAAATACTTTATTGCAGATATTAAGTTTCCAAGTGTGGTTGAATTGACAACTCAGCTGCTAATACTTGAGAATATTCTTTGGCTCCCCTTGTGTCGAATCAATAAATTTGGGTTGAATACTCTACCCTCGAAAACTATTGCGATCACCTATACTTGTGGGTTATCAAGACTATTTTCTGGCGCCGTTGCCGGGGAGCATAGCTCTATTCTTTGAGCCACTTGGGATTTATATCTGCTTATCATTATGAAGAACTGTAGAGATCCAAAAACCAAGTTTTATCCCTCAACTACGAGGGGAGGTAAGGAACTGCCATCTAGCTCTGCACTTGATTCACCTTCTGTTTTGAGTAAGCTTGCGACACCTAAACCTGCTTCTGCTATTCGTTCTGATATGTCGCATGTTATTGATGATGCCACTTCTGCTATGCATGATACTTATGATAAAACTACTTCTATGCTTGATACTACTATGCCACTTGGTGAATTTCTTGATAAACAACTTATTAGGGTTAGAGAGAATGAAAATATTGAAACTGATAATATTGATGAAAGTGATGATGAAGACTCTCCCCCTAATAAATATGAATCGCCTGTCATTCTTGAGGGTTATGTTTTCGAAAAAGAAGTTGCTTTAGCTATTTTAGCTTGTGATACGTCTCCAACGTATTTATAATTTTTAATTGCTTCATGCTATATTATCTACTGTTTTGGACATTATTGGGCTTTATTTTCCACTTTAATATTATTTTTGAGACTAACCTATTAACCGGAGGCCCAGCCCAGAATTGCTGTTTTTTTGCCTATTTTAGGGTTTCGAAGAAAAAAATATATCAAACGGAGTCCAAATGAAATGAAACCTTCGGGAACGTGTTTTTCTCACCGAACATGATTCGGGAGACTTGGACCCTACGTCAAGCAACCAATAGGGAGGCC